>NC_046987.1:4154013-4169603 GCF_009769545.1 Cyclopterus lumpus
CACGCGTATACGCTCACAACAACAACAAGGTAGCAAAGAGAAAAAACTGAAACCCCTCCTACACAGCAAAATTGTTGGTGCTGAATTGACAGCGCACTCATGGATGTTTACGGATATATCTGAGCAGATGTTTACCGTCAAAACTCGTAGGGTTCTCAATTGCACGTAGAGGTCAACAAGAGCGGGATCAGCGGCCGTCGATGCTTTCTGAATTGACGCCAGCTGATTTAATCAGCTGTAGCTAGCTAGGTAATTAAGCTAACATTAGCTGCGTGAGTTGCTTTTTAATGTTTTAGCAGATCCATTTCAAAACAACAAATCTGCAAAAAGCGAGTCTTGAATAATCACTTGACTGAAGCTAGCGCTGAATGCTCGTTTTTCCAATTCAGTTTAAAGGTAGTTAGAACGAGTACCATGGTCAGGTGGCAACCTCCGGTTCTAAAATGTAAAGATAACAAGCAAGTGCTTTAAACTTGAATTATTTCTGATGGCCATCAGGGGGCGACTCCTTTAGGTCTGTAGTTGGCTGTAGCTCATAGGGATAGTGGTTGTCCCGTAACCACAAGGTAGCCGGTTCGATCACCGCTCTCCCCATAGTTGCATGTTGAAGTGTCCTTGAGCAAGACACTGAACCCCCGGGCGCTTCCCTGCAGCCCACTGCACCTTAATAACTAATGATGGGTCAAATGCAGAGAAGAATTCCCCCCCCACAGGGATCAATACAAGTGTACATTCCTTTTCTTTCTTTCTTTTGATAGTATAGAAGTCTGAGAAAATGACTACTTCTCACTTGATATATCCCCTCTGTAAACATTGTAAGCATGAGTTTATAGTCTCATTCACCATATACGGTGTCTCTACGTCACTCGTCCGGAGTCCAAATATGGTCACTTCCATTCACTGGCTGCAAAAAAACAAGACGGCGACAGTCAAAATCCAAGATGACGGTGGGCCAAAATCCCAAATCCCAAACTGGAGGCTTCAAAACGTCTTCTTATATAGTCTATGATTATGGTAAGGAAATAAATATAATTGTGACAAAACAGGACAGCTAATGTTAAATCAACACAAGCTGCTATTTGAATGGTTTCAACACTTGTCGAACAGTCAAATTTGACAACTTGTCGTGCAGCACCGTGTCTAGGGCAGCTAGAAATATTTCTTTTCATCTTCTCTAAGAACCAAAAATATCAGTAGGTGTGAGATGTTGATGCGCGCCCACACGTACACACACACACACACACACACACACACGTTTTCACAGCGATTCAACTCTGTCCCCTGGGTCATGACCCCTGCCAGCACATCAATACCCCCGTTGTAGCCTTTAGCCATAAATGTAAACCCTCTGGTATGACGAGGGAACTCTCCACCTTTTTACGGTAAAAACTTGGTGTCATGGCACCTTACGTCCTGACTGACAGGTGATGACAGATGAGCGACGGGGGGGCAGGGTTAGATGGGTATCGTAGTAAAAAAAAACACAAGGCAGATGTGTTCTTTAGCTGAGTCAGCCACCCCCTCAGGGATAAAGTGGATTTGAGTTTGCCCGGCAGTCTGTATTTGATGTGGTGATGCTGAGCGGAGAGAAGCCGTAGCCAGGTGGGGACATGAAAGGGAGAGTTGACGAAAAGCGCAAGAGTGTCAGGTCATGGAGGTACAGTCAAGTTATGTGAGAGGCCCTATGCAGGGGTGGAAAGGGCACTACAAGATCCTGTTCAGGGCCGAGGTAAATTCTGAGTTGTGTATATATACTATGTATATGTTCAGCACATTCTTTCCACCTATGCCTACACCCACCATGTCGACAGCTTTCTTCTGCATATGCTTTGTGCAGTAAATGCGTGAGATCAGCACACACACAAAACACACACACACACACACACACACACATACACACACACACGGCGAGAGAGACATAACTCAACTTTCTCATATTCTTGTACACAGAGGGAGGTAGATTGATTCCTGCCCTGGTGCAAAGCTGATGACTAACAAACGGCTCTTTTTTTTGGTGTGTTTTTCTTTTCTCTTGGCATCCGACAACACCGGGGTGCGCTGCGGGCTCTAGATACACTCTGCGGTTTATTTTTGAACTGTCCAAGGTCATTGTTCACTTTGACAGATCACAAAAGCAAAGGGGGGGAAGGTGTGAAGATCAGATCCTCAGACCCCTATTCAGTGTTAGCCGGGCTTTGACCTTCCCGTGCGGGGGGGGGGGGGGGTTATTGCTGGCCCACCTTCTGTACAGGTGTGTGTGTGTGGTCTCACTGTACCATGCTAAAGCTGGGAGGGAAGAGAGGGAGGGGGGGCTTTAGGATGACAAAGTTCAGGCACTCTTTGATCCTCAGCCAACATTCTACGCTGAAGTGCTTCATAGCGAGGGAAATGATCTTTGATGTCCACACCGGAGGACCTCACGTGCCGAAATGTCGCTATCATCCACGTACCTGAAAGGGACCTCACCCTTTTTAATAGAAGCATAACAGCGAGCATTAAGAAACAAGCTTGTATGTTTTCTTGTACACAATATTATTATTATTATTTGATTCATCGCTGTCTCATGTGTGATTGTAATCTCTTCTTTTTCTATTAGTGTGTCACAGTGACAATGAGTTTTGCAAATCACGGGACAGATTTTAATTGTTTTAAACTTGTTTTCTTCAAACCTAAAACTAAAGAAAAAGGAATATGGACATGTGTATCCTGCGAGCCAAACGACGTATTGCTCTTTATTGAAAAAAAAACAAATAGAGTAAATAGTATTTTAGAGAAGATAATGTATATGCTGAGAAGCTGGCAAAAGAGATATTTGAAAGGTTTTATTACATTCCTTAGAAAGGCACACGTTAGAGATAATAAGGCGACAAAGTGTCTTCAAATAATATAAATATGCATCACCTTTGAGACAGAAACGGCATTGTGAGTACAAGGTAGGTAATGGTTTATGTATTGTTTATGTATTTTCTCATTTTTGTTGAAATATTAATTTTGATACTATTGTGTTGTTTGTGTGTGTGTTTTTGTCCTTGTGGCTTTATGTCTTTCATCTGTGGTCAGGAGTACGTTATTGATAATATGTTGTCATTGTGTTATTGTAAGGGGAAGTGTGGGTAGGTTGAACATTGCTTGTCCTTGTGCTTATTAACGAAAACTCTTACAGGAGTAAACATACATATTCTATCATGTGTTGTGTTTGTAGAGGGTTATGTCCATCACTCTGTATGTAGGGGTGTGTGAGGGATGAGAGTAAGAGACACAAAATGATCAAATAGGAAAAACAATCACAGCATATTACCATTTCTTTGGTTCAATTTTCAAAACAGTTACAATTTGCAGGACCCTCAATGTAAAATGGTAAACTCCCAATTAGGCTGTCAATGTGTCGACATAGTACGCAAAATAAAACATCATAATCAGCTTGAGCAAAATCTCACTCAGGAAGTTTATCACATTTATATTCATTGTGACATTTGAACATAACATTTTCATTATCAAATAATGTTGTCAAACAGTGGTCATTTCCTCAAACTATACAAATTGTAATAAGAAAAAGTAATGTCAAGACTTTAAATAATTTAGAGCAAGAATTACATTTTGTATTCTTTAAATTGACTAAACTATATTACTGTAAATATAAATGATAGCATTACACTACAGATAATCAGACTTTAAATATAAATAAAATAATAAATATTTCAATCACTTGTCATTTTAATGTAATTTTCTAAAATGCATTAATCTACAGTAAAGCTGAAACACATATACCATTAAACTACCTTTGCACTACTCTAACATGTACATAGTGATTGTAGCATTTAGTGCATTTAATTTTGCTTTCTTCCCACTTTTGGGATGGAAATGCATCGTTGTGGTCGTAAAGTAATTAGCAATTATGTTGCAATGCCACTGCACATGGGGAAATAAAGAGAAGAGCTGACACGTGTTACACAGCAGTACACACTGAAACTCATATAAGGTGCCTGCATTTTGAGAAAGGAGCCTAGAGAATAATTTAGCACATCGAAATTTGTGAAAACTGAGCCAGAGCAACTAACTAACTTTTTTTTTTTTAACGGCTTACAAATAGAACAAATATTCAAAAGGAATAAATACAAATATTAAACATTTTTAATACATTATGTGATCGTATGTAATCTCACAGGGTTTTGCCGCGCATGATTTATATATCACATAAGTTTCTGATGGCGTGGCTCATCTCTATCGAGGGTGCCACTTAATGTGGAGAGAACTGCTGCGGTTCTCGGGTTTGCCTTGAAGTTCCCTCAAACATCAGCTGTGGAGACCTGCTGTGTCACTGTTTAGTCATCTTGGAGCCAGATGAACCAGCGTAGTCAGAGAATCTACTCAGTGAAAACGTTTGGCCAGCAGACGGCTGACGGATCCAGCAAGTCTTCGCCGAACGAATGTGTTGGGAGTCCGTCTGACCACAGTCGGCGTGTAATTAATTAAACCACAGTCGCAGTGAGCTAAAGCAAATAGGTAACAGACTAATATACTACTAATTAGGGGTCCTTGGACATAGTGAATGCTTGTGATCTATTTCAGAGGCAAGTTTTAAGTACATTTTTTTAGAGGCAAAAATTCAAGACCTTGCTCTGAATTCTTTCGTGTTACACACGGGCCGTGGTACTAGGTGTTTGCCCTGGGCAATTTCCATAATGCATCCTCCCAGTATCCCACTCTGGTGCTGGTTTTTCCCTTTTCTCGCAGAAACAAAAGTCATTTCGATTTTTTTTAATTAATTTTTTTTAGCACAAGGTCCATTTTTTATCTTAACAATCAGCTACATAAGAGGGCGTTGTGAATGTGATTACACAGTATTGTATGTCCTCGGTGACTTACCTCTGCTTCCTGCGGTCTCCATACAGGCTGAGCTGCTGACTGGCTCCTCCGTAGCTAATGTGGAGGAAGCACATCAAGCCGGCCAGGAGCTGCTGGAGCGCGGCTGTGGGTCAGTCATCATCACTTTGGGGCCCCAAGGCTGTGTGGTTGTCAAGGCACAGGGGTCTACCTCCAAACATGTTCAAACTCCCGCAGTCGCAACTGTGGATACTACGGTGAGCGTGACATGACACATACATATGGTAATAACTTTTAGTAATACGAATGTCAGACGTTAGTGAAAATTAGCTCATCGTCCCATTTCAGAGGCTCGAACCAGATCCAAGTTTAGCCACGCTTTGAAGGTCCCCTGACTTTTCCACCAGAGTTTTTGACGGGGGTTTCTTTTTTTTTTTTTTACTGAAATGTCATATTGGTGTTCATGTTCACCTCAGGACACATTGTAATCATGTTGGTGATCTATTAACTTATCATTTAGGGCCATCAACAGGTCATTTCTGTGTTCAATACTGTGTTGCAGAGCTGAAACTGTTAGGCGATTAGTCGATCAACGGAAAATTAATCAACAAAAAATGTTATAAGAATTCTTCAAAATGTTCTGCCTTAGACCAAACAATGTTAGAATCAGCATGTTAAGCATTGTCATTGTGAGCATGTTGGCGTGAGCGTTGATTAGTCCAGATTGTGAGAATGCTCATCACAATAAGCCCAAAGATATTTCATTTGCATTGAAATGAGCCAGAAAAATCAGGACATTTATATATCATTTACATCGAATATTTCAAAAAATATTATAATATATATAATATAAATAAATAAAATAAAAAAGAATGTAATGTAATCTTTTTGTAATATTTTTAAATCATTCAAAATACATCATTATTAATGATAATTATTTAAATAATAATCTTCATGTGATAATTATTTAAAGAAGATCATTTTTAAAAAAAAGGCCACATGTATTTTTATTTCAACAGTAGGTAATGATAGAGGTAGGAGATGGCTCTCATTGTACTAGTGAAAAGGAAAACGTTTTAAATGGATAATATTGTACATCAACCCACTTCTCATTGGAAGGAATATCTTTAAAAGTGTTCTTTCAGCAATAACAAAGGAACACTTTTTTTTTTGCGCATTCCATTACAACACTTTGTCACAAAGAGCTTTTATCTGCTCATTCATCTGGTGCCCCTGGTACTGTGAGCTCTAGTGGAGCAGCAGATCTACGTGCTGCTCTAGCGGAACGCTTTGAGATCACCGTGGATGTGGTGACCACCGGCTGTTTCCCCTCCTGAAAGGAGGATTCTAATCTTTTAAGAGGCCAGCGCCTCTTGACTCATTTCACACCGTTTTTTGTGGCTTGTTTTTGTCGCAGAAAGCCTCGGCTGGATGTTTGCATTTCCTGTCTCTAAAGCTTTTTTTTTTTTTGTGGGACCAAATACGTCATCACACTGAAGTGTTAAACACCACTTTGTGCCAACCAGGTTTGATTAAAGACCGTTTTAAATGTTTGTATAATGGCTTATTATACTGAATGGTTCCCCTCGGGGCTTTTTATAGCGCTATAGTTTCCAAAGGCTGTTCATCATGCATCATTGTATCAAAAACTGGAGTAAAACAATTACAAGCGTCCCCTCTTAGTTTTTACACAAAAGCCACATGAGATATTTTGAAAGTCAGGGGAAAAAGCAGAGATGTGTGTGTGTGTGTGTGTGTGTGTGTGTGTATGTGTTTTCAGACACACTCCAAAGGAACTGCAGCTCAACCAAACAGCATCGTCTCACTTTGGCACTTCAAAAACAAAAAGGGCTTGCTTCCTTGAACGGTGTGCGACCTTGAACCCCCCCCCCCCCCCCCCCCCCCCCACGCCCCCTTTTCACACACAAACATATATTTCGAAGCGGACCCACATCACGACCGTTATTCACCTTCCCAGCAGCCCCCCAGGAGCACTCACCCCCCACCCTTACCCCTTCCTAGTCTCCCCTCCCGTGACTCACCTCCTGGGCTTGCATCAGTCAGCAGAACGCTGTGGTCGGGCCTGCTGCATGTCCGTCCCCCCCCCCGCTCCCCCCCACCCTCCCTTCTGTTCTTTGATGCGCCCATAAATTCTGGAGTGTTTAACTCTTTTGGACATCATAATCCCCTCTTCCAGTAAGCTCTTTTTTTCTTTTCTTTGTTACTGGAGAGGGGGGGGGGGGGGGGGGGGGGGGGGGAACAAACAACAGGTTGTTATCAAGATCATTATTCACTTCTGTGAGCTCGTTCTGGCAACACACGCCCTCTTTAGTTATGATTACCTCTTCTGTTACTCACCGTTATGATTGTGTTTTCTCAAGTAAGAAAGATTTTTGAGACTTATGGCAAGACTTGTCGTCACCAGGATTGTGCCTTCGCTCAGCACTTCTACTGGTATCGGACCTTATATTCTCGGGCTGCCATTCTTCTCGATATCAACACAGTGAGTCACTTGCGGGTCCTCGCTATTTCAGCTATCGGCTTATATTCGGCTGCCACATCCAGAACCTTCCGATTCTGGATGTGTTTCGTCACTTTGTTTTCCGACCCTTTGATCCAGCTCGGCTTAGTGGTGTGCCTGCTGCGACTGTTTCGTCATCCGCTCCTCCCGCAACTGTCTGAAAAAAGACATCTTACGTGGCACAAGCAGTCGTGGGCTGAGTCAGGGTCGTGGATCCGGATGAACAACAAACTAAATCATCTTCTGTAGGTCTCCACCATTCCGCCCTCCTTCATCCATTTGTCTTAAATTGAGTGCAGGCTTCCCTCGTTGAGATCAGAGCCTTTTTTGTGTGTGGACAGTTCGATGGCTATAGCACACACACACACACACACACACACACACACACACACACACACACACACACACACACACACATGCAGTCTGCGCCTGTTAGCTCCAGCAGGACTTGGGTGGCCTTGGTTCCCACTGCTCCGGGAGGTCCACTGTGTAGGGCGAAAAAAGGTAGACAGTGTTGTCCAAACCAGACATTACAGCTAGGTCTGGACAGTCCAATTATCCCCAGTCTCCTCTGACTGGAGACGTGCAAAGACCAACTGCGTGGTTCCTTCCTGGAAGGCCAAAGTTAAGGGAATACCTCCTGAGTGTTGCATTTCCCAAAACCCTGCAAAATGCAGGTCAGCATGAACCAGTGAGAAAAAAACTGCCACATCACCATGTTTTAATGGACTGCACATGCCACAGCAGCTGCTGTTTAGCAACCCAGATGTGGGACCGGGCCTACACGTCGTTCGCACAGAAGGGTGAGAGAGGACCGAGACAAAGCGCTCGATTGGTCCAATTAAATGTGTTTCTGATCTCTGAATCGTCTCCCCGTCGTTACTTCAGACAACTCGTCCCCAGCGGTTCGTAAAAGTCCTGCTTTAAGCCACACGCTGCCCTTCGGTTGGTCTTTGCTCTCGCCTGGGAGTCCTTTCATTGAAGGCTGCAGGCTCCAGGTGTTAACCGCACATGGGAGCCAGGATCGCAGGAGGCCTCTGGGTGAGAAGTCACAGCCACGGGTTTACTGCAGGCTCGAGAGGTTCAGTGGGCAGCGGCAGACTCATACTATGAAGGAGCGCTGAGCCCTTTTTCTGAGATCTGCATCTTTCTATGGATTCTGTCTTTTGTTCTTTGTTTTTGTCTGTTAGCGCTTTCTGCCGTGGTGTTTCCGCGCTGCACTTTCCAAAGATCACTTGTCAATCAAAGCTTGTCGTCTTTTGTCCTTGGGTTCTTTCCCCGTTGACGGACTTCTGAGTTTCTGTGTGCACTTCTTTTGTTTGTCTGCACAGCCGCGGAGGTTATTGCTGTTTGCGTTGACTATTCAGTTCTTCTATTTCTTCTGAACACGCGGCACTAAAGCTGTTGTCAGAAGCATAAAAAAAAGGCCACTTCCCTGGTGCCTGTTTGTAGCAAAAGGAAAGCTATAGGGGTCTATAGGGTCGTCCATGTTGTGTTAAAAGTGCACTCATTATTATATTTGAATACAAAAAAATAGACTTTTGATCGATCAGTCAAACTGAACTCAAGCTATCAAAGTTCCAGGGACAATTTTTTGCAAGTTGTTTAATTAACACAAACAGTTCAGCGTCTCCACGATGGCATGCTACTGCAGAGAACTTCCTTAATCATTCTTGGTTAATTTGGTAAGCTTCTCATCTGCCATCCCAATGTCTAACTCCAGTCTGAGTACCGGAGGGGAAGAGGCGGAGGAGCGGCACGGAGGTCAAGACGCGGCGGACGGAGACGATCCGGCGAGAGCATCACAGCTCATCCGCGGCAAGCGCTTGTGTCAGTTGATTGACAGGCACCCAGATCTAACCTTCACCAAACTGTGTCGAGGGCAGCGGTGGTGGGGGCTGAAGGGGTAGCGCTTGTCAGCCCCGTTGAGCTTCATCCACTAGATCCAGTAGCGTCACATGCCAGTCTCAGCGGAGGAGACGTTAGTAAGACGGAGAGAGAGGTTGGAGGGTGGCCCGCGCAGTCAAGTGGCCGAAAGTTTAGATTGGAACCGTGACGACTTCTTTCGTCAGTACTTATTTGACTGTGGATTGGCTCACTAACAAAAGTGTTATTTTTTCTTTTTTTCCTCTACGTAAAATCTTAATATGTGTTTCGGCAACCTTTGCTAACGCGTTCATCAAATCAACATTGAAGGTGCTAACATTTCAGTATGAATCGTGCCTTTTATTGTTCTGTCAAGAGTACACATTTGGAACAGGAAACACTCATTCATATGCACATAATACATTTTTAAATATTTTTGTTTACCTGTAATATCTGCCAGGCTTTTGGCTGAGGACCATTTCTGGACAAGGGACTATGAGGATACTTTTCCATCACATTTTTGACTAAACCAGACCACACATTGTACCTCACAAAGGTACAATCATTTGAAAGTGGCGGTAAAATTAGAAGCCAAGCAGGGCCATAATAATTCGAATTTTGTGGAATTTTATATTTAGGTATAATGACTACCTAAAAAAACAAACATATATATATATATATATATATATATATTTGTTTTTCCTCATCTATATATATTCCATCTTTCCCCCCTTACTTTACACAACTTAAATCTTTTTGTAGGTTCACAAATTCATATTCAAATGCCTATTACCTTGGATCATACGACTGACAGAGGTAGCATCAATTCCATGCAGGCCAAATGAGTTATCCTAAATAGCTTAATGTTAAAATAACAAATAAGTGTAATGACACAGAAAATGTCAAATTTAATTCAATGTGAATGTTTTATTTATAAATAATATACTTCACAACTGCCATCTGGAAACTTAGATAACATACATTCTAATAAATGGTTTTCATAGGAAGAACATTAAATATTCAGTCGCAGTTAAATGTGATGTACTTTTTTTACCTCTGTCACACAGACATTCAGGCACTGATGTTGCTGCTCCTCCAAAATACATTTTATTGGTATTAGATTAGAATATTGTTTAAACGTAAATACTGTTTTTCCCACCTTGACAAGAATACAAGTCTGAGCTTAACTCATATACTAATATTTAACTCTATTCTTCAGATAAAATGTATCAAGATTTTAACTGTCAGTACAAACAAATGTGACTAATACTAAGTTTAGCCCTTAATGCTGCTGCTTCAAACAAATAAAGTGTCTGTCTGTCTGTCTGTCTGTCCATCTATCTATCTATCTATCTATCTATCTATCTATCTAATTAAAAAGCTGTTTCGACCCCACCCTGTCGTAGTCCGACTACACAAAGGTGTTTGTTTTGGCAGCGATTGGGTTGTGGATTAGTGGCGCGTCAACAAGTGATTCAAAAGCATAAAAAAGAAATTAGAAGAGGAATGTGCAAAAAAAATAATGAATTGCCTTGACTATGAAGACAGAAACGTTCCATTTTCTATGAACTAATATAGTCGTGGAGACGGTGCCCCCTCACTGTACTGGTTACCAGTTTCCAAGCATCAACCCTCACTAGTCAAATTTTCAACCACAACGTGTGAACTGGGAGATGGGCCAGAGGCCAAACCGGTGAGACGGCTTCACCAAAGCTATATTTCCAAACGCCGCCCTTGTGTTGTGGCCCGGCCCAGCTACCAGACACGAGACATAAACACACCATGGCTTTAAACATGGAAATCCACCAGACCTGTGAAATGTTTCAGCTCTGATCTCACTCTTTCCAGCATCTCTCCGGGAATCACACCAGTGGCGTGCAGCGGGGGTGGTGGTGCAATAATGGCCTTTGAAATGTCAAATCGGAACACTTCTTTTTTTCTTTCCTCTCTACATTGCTTCCATCTATCACCTGGTTGAGCATAGAATGCTTTGAATGATACCAGTTTCGGTGCTTGTGAAGTAAAACGTGTGGCCCCGGCTATCTTGCTTGGCCCCCTCTGTTTTCCGCGTGCCCTGGGTCGGGGTCAGGGTCTTTATTTTTTTGTTGTTGCCCCGTGTCACTGAATCATCCCTGCAAAACAGACACCCCTACCTTTTGAGGTTGGAGGGTAAAGGAGTGTGGGTGTTTACATCAGTGCTCAGAAAATGAACTCTTTTGAGAGCCACAGTGATGAGTAATGGAGCGGGCTTGTGAGAACCAGCGTCAGGGGTGGTGGTGGGGTTTGTGGTTAAACATGAGCGTGTCGCCACATACCATTATGCCGTTTCCCATCAGCGAGCCCCCCCCCCCCCCCCCTGCATCATGTGCCAGCCAGCCAGCCAGCCAGCCCCCCCCCCCCCCCCTCCCCTTCCCCTCCAGGGCGTGGACAGCACATTCCTTCGCTATCAATAGAGGAGGGAAAAATGGATGGTTTATCTGTTTAAACAGAGTATTGACTGACAAGTGAATAAAGCAGCAATGCGCTATTCAGCCGACTCTGTAGAGGAATCAGTAAACACAGTGGGGATTATTTGGTAGGTTTGTTTGTTTCTGATTAAAAGAATTAAAAGAATGGTTAATGTGTCCGTTAGCAACAAATCAGGTCAATATATTGTGTAAGATCATCGTCTGTCTTTTTTTCCTCCCAAGTCATTTGAACGGATTATGCAAGAGAGTTCCGTGAAAAGTACTAAAGGATGCACTGTAAATAAATCTGCATTTAAGATGCTTCTTCCATCTTATTTGTCATTCTGCTAGCGTTATAGGAAGGTGTATGTAGTGACCGTAGTACAGATGTTGCTCTGAAAGAGCTGACAGAGAGACCCTTTCCACTCATTTCAGTAACATTCAAAAGTAAGTTGAGACTTCAGGAAGCAACACAAGACTTGGAAAAAGCTAACAAATGCCATAGCACCCCCTACTGTTGACTGCTTATTGATTTTTTTTGTTCCGCTTTTATTTATTGACATACCTCCCTTAAAACTCTTCAAACAGTTTGAAACATTTGAAAACTGTAAAGTTTGAGATAAATGATATAATCTTTACATGGATTCAGGGCTGGTCTAATTACTCCTTACAAACCAGAACTGCAACCTACTCAAGGTTTTATGATTCTTCAGAGTCGGTCACAGCTGCAGCATTACACAGTGGAATGGCTTGAACCACAGGTGGAATTTAATAAAGCGTTCTTGTAATATTGTTTCTTCTCAGGGCGCTGGAGACAGCTTCATTGGCGCGCTGGCATTTTACACGGCTCATTATCCCACAATGCCTCTGGAGGAGATGGCCCGCAGAGCCAATCAGGTGGCGGGAGTGAGTGTGCAGGCTGTTGGCACGCAGACGTCTTACCCCTTCAAAAAGGACCTACCAGCTGAACTGTTCTGAGAGCAGCTAATCAGCAACTAGACACTAGCATTAATGGACCCAATCTGAAAAGGCTCTCGTTGACCCTGTGATCTCAACTGTCATATGAAATGAGCTCCTTTTGAGCAATGTGAGAGGGAACAATACTATGAACGTGCTGAGGATTGTTTATGATGTAATCAATGCTATTTTAATATAAAGCTGACTTTACTTTGACTGTTAATATAACATACATTAATTGGTGGCTATGAGGTGACAAGCCTGCTTACAATACACACATACACACACTCAATTGTTTTTAACTGTTTAATAATTGACAAAGATCCTTAAAATGTGCACAATCATATTTCACAAATGGTTTCAGTTGAAATATAAAGCTGCAAAACACTTGACTGAATTGTAATAAATGACATGCTCAGCTCCAAAAACATTACTTTCATATTGATTTTCTTGAAGCTCAGCCGCATCATGCTGATCCAGTGCAGTAAAGGCCCTCTTTTTGCAGAGCGACTGCAGAAATCCTTTGACAGCGCGTCGACCAGCCAAAGCGAAATGTTGACTGAGGAAACAGCTTGTATAATCCATGAAAATAAAAAACAAAAAGTCTTTTGAAAAGCAGGTTGATGTTGTCCATCTGGTGCATTGTCAAATCGATTTGATCTTCCTCTTCTCAAAAAACAGGACGTGCTTGTTCACTGCAAAGACAAGAGAGAAATTAATACAATGCAAAAGCTTGACCTTGCAGCTGATAGGATTTAAACAGTGAAATATTTAGCTTAGAAACATGTAGAAAGATTCATGGTCCATGGTAGTGATTTATGACATTTGGGATTCATGTAATACTATACATCAAGCAACATTATGACAAAGTGATCTACTTTCGTGGTTCTCCCCCCCACCAAACTTTTACAAAACAAATGAATAGATGCACAAGAAATTCAACGACCCAACAGTCTGAATGCAGACATATCCAAGGTCAACTTGTATGTTACAATTAAATTGTACATTTAGTTGTGCCACAGAAGTAGTATTATTTCCAACGTGTGCCTAAAGTAAAACTGGAAATCAGTTCCTCAACATGATCAGGGAGGTGGTTCATTATAAGTGACCTGGACTGAGACGTCTCCTGCTTCCAGTGCAGATATGCACAGGTGCTTCTGTTTGCATGCTGAGAAACCAAGTGACTGTTTGTCTCGAGCATGGGCTGTTGGTTTTCAGCACGGACTAACGCTCATGCATGTTCCATCTGCAGAGCACGAACAGCTGCCTGCTCAGATCTTACCAAACGGATCGTGTTTGCGCAGCACCAGTTTCTCTCGGAGTCGGTTCCTCTTCGTGTTGAAGAAGTAGCCCGTCCCTGCGGCGCTCATCATCTGCACCAGGAGGGTCCTGGGAGAAAACGACAACACTGGTCAACTTTCTCAGTGAAGGGCGTTTTGGGGTTTTTTCTCGCTCAAGCTTTAGACTAGCAATGACACACCTTAACGTTACTGTATGTATTTATTCCAGTGGCTTCCACTTACTTTGATTTCGCCTTGGCCACTGAAACACGGTAAAGGAGCAGAAGATGGGTATTAAAAAACAGATAGATTGATGTGATTAAAGACAAGAAAAATAGACAATTATTATATATGAATGTAACGACTTTCGTGGCAAAGTAATCCGGCTTACAGATAGTTAGCTAACTACTATCTTAACTCGCATTAACCGCTGGGTAACATTACACAACAGTGATAGCCGAGCGTGGCAACATTGGACATTCACAACACTTAACGTTGAAGGCGCTTCAAAAACCGAAAACGCAAATAAGTATGGACAATGTTAGGTATTGTTGACTGACAGCTAACGGTAAGTTAGCTCACGTTAGCTAAGGTAAGGTTAGCAAACTGACAGGTCACGTTGACAGTACTGCAGACGCAAGCAAGCGACTCTTTCATTAACTACATTCGTTGAAATACCCACAATTTGCAGTGGTAAGAAACATGTTGTAGACTTTGAGCCGCTAGACGAAGACAGCATTAAAACACAACGATGTTTGTCAAGGTAAGTCACATTGGGAAGTTCGTACATCCGGTTTGCCAAGCACTTCCGGGCCCCCTTAAAGGAGACGTTCAGCTGAGCGTCTGACTCCAAAATGAAAACCCACTATATTGATTGATAACCCTTCCAGCCTTTTATAGCCTTGTTTTTGTACTTTTATGTGTTCTTTGAATGTTTTATAATTTCCAACCCACTGACAAAAACAAGTCTATTATTTTTTGCGGAAGGCATTTGTCAACGTGTATCTGAAAAGTTGGCTTGTTTTTTTTAGGAGAAGGTAGACTACAGTGTCTCCTGGTCCTTGTTATTGGTTTGGGAGACTTTGCAGTCTGTGTGTGTTTCAACATTAAAGCCACTTAAGATCTGAGCTGAGAGCATTAAGAAGACTATGATGATGATGATGGTTGAGAGTGGAGGAGGACGTTTTTTGTTGTTGTCTCATATAGCTAGTTGAAGAGTCTCCGTTTTTATCCTACCAGTGTCTAAACAGACCATCGGTCTCAGAGGAGCACTGAGTTTTTTCCTTGTTGTTTTGCAGTACAACATTAGCGGTTGCCATGAGAGCAAATGAGCATTTGTTATGAATGTACGACCAAGATGGGATTATCAAATAAAGCTGTAGTGGATGTGGCCTTCATCATTGTTTCTTTTGCTATCTACCTTGCTATGTACTGAAGCTTCTTTTTTCATGCAGTTTTACAGTTGACTCATCTTCATCTCATTTTACTTCAACTTTATTGATTTAGATTTAGTACCATGAATAATTAAAGCCACAACGGACAAAGATTACAATGTCACTTGATGTTGCTGGTCATCACATCTCATGGCCTCAGGGAAGGAACTCAGATTTCATGAAAAGATCTCACCTTTTCCCTTCAAAAAACTAGGCAGATGAATGGAAACTGATAATCTCATGTTGGAAGTCCCCTCAGCCC
>NC_046987.1:4408282-4658282 GCF_009769545.1 Cyclopterus lumpus
CAGTTTTGCATCAATATTGCCTGCTACATTTTACATATAATGAGCATGGAGGTAACAACCACGAAGGGACTCGAACCCTCAATCTTCTGATCCGAAGTCAGACGCCTTGTCCATTAGGCCACATGGTCTCACAAGACACACTTTTCACATTTCAGAAGTGCAATGGCTCATCTGCAAAGAAGGACGGAGCTAAAGGTTGTACAAACACATACTGCAAAGCTGGCCTGTTGTCTTTTCTGATGTGGAATTAGCTTAAATGGTGGACAGCTGGCTTCACATGTGAGATTCAGTGGAATTAATGTCAATATACTTGATGGTATCTCTTTATTCAGAGAATAATTCCTTCTATCTTTTTAAATGTTGTCCTGGATCATAAATGTAAACTTCAACTCCAGCTATAAAGAGATTGATTTGTTTTACGACTAATGCTGGCCAGTATGGGGATTGAACCCATGACCTTGGCGTTATTAGCACCACGCTCTAACCATCTGAGCTAACCGGCCAGTAATTCCAAGGGATTTATTAAACTCAATTTTTCCAAAATTAAACCAGGACCGTGCGTTCAAAATGTAGGCATTCTTGGATGAATATTTGGGTGCGAGCACCTGTCTGCTTGTCTTTGCTGGCGTTGTTGGAGGATATCCTAAAATGAATTTCTGACTTTACACCTGAGCAGAATTAAGTCAAGTTTTGCATCAATATTGCCTGCTACATTTTACATATAATGAGCATGGAGGTCACAACCACGAAGGGACTCAAACCCTCAATCTTCTGATCCGAAGTCAGACGCCTTGTCCATTAGGCCACATGGTCTCACAAGACACACTTTTCACATTTCAGAAGTGCAATGGCTCATCTGCAAAGAAGGACGGAGCTAAAGGTTGTACAAACACATACTGCAAAGCTGGCCTGTTGTCTTTTCTGATGTGGAATTAGCTTAAATGGTGGACAGCTGGCTTCACATGTGAGATTCAGTGGAATTAATGTCAATATACTTGATGGTATCTCTTTTTTCAGAGAATAATTCCTCCTATCTTTCTAAATGTTGTCCTGGATCATAAATGTAAACTTCAACTCCAGCTATAAAGAGATTGATTTGTTTTACGACTAATGCTGGCCAGTATGGGGATTGAACCCATGACCTTGGCGTTATTAGCACCACGCTCTAACCATCTGAGCTAACCGGCCGTAATTCCAGGGATTTATTAAAATCAATTTTTCCAAAATTAAACCAGGACCGTGCGTTCAAAATGTAGGCATTCTTGGATGAATATTTGGGTGCGAGCACCTGTCTGCTTGTCTTTGCTGGCGTTGTTGGAGGATATCCTAAAATGAATTTCTGACTTTACACCTGAGCAGAATTAAGTCAAGTTTTGCATCAATATTGCCTGCTACATTTTACATATAATGAGCATGGAGGTAACAACCACGAAGGGACTCGAACCCTCAATCTTCTGATCCGAAGTCAGACGCCTTGTCCATTAGGCCACATGGTCTCACAAGACACACTTTTCACATTTCAGAAGTGCAATGGCTCATCTGCAAAGAAGGACGGAGCTAAAGGTTGTACAAACACATACTGCAAAGCTGGCCTGTTGTCTTTTCTGATGTGGAATTAGCTTAAATGGTGGACAGCTGGCTTCACATGTGAGATTCAGTGGAATTAATGTCAATATACTTGATGGTATCTCTTTATTCAGAGAATAATTCCTTCTATCATTTTTAATGTTGTCCTGGATCATAAATGTAAACTTCAACTCCAGCTGTAAAGAGATTGATTTGTTTTACGACTAATGCTGGCCAGTATGGGGATTGAACCCATGACCTTGGCGTTATTAGCACCACGCTCTAACCATCTGAGCTAACCGGCCATAATTCCAAGGATTTATTTAACTCAATTTTTCCAAAATTAAACCAGGACCGTGCGTTCAAAATGTAGGCATTCTTGGATGAATATTTGGGTGCGAGCACCTGTCTGCTTGTCTATGCTGGCGTTGTTGGAGGATATCCTAAAATGAATTTCTGACTTTACACCTGAGCAGAATTAAGTCAAGTTTTGCATCAATATTGCCTGCTACATTTTACATATAATGAGCATGGAGGTAACAACCACGAAGGGACTCGAACCCTCAATCTTCTGATCCGAAGTCAGACGCCTTGTCCATTAGGCCACATGGTCTCACAAGACACACTTTTCACATTTCAGAAGTGCAATGGCTCATCTGCAAAGAAGGACGGAGCTAAAGGTTGTACAAACACATACTGCAAAGCTGGCCTGTTGTCTTTTCTGATGTGGAATTAGCTTAAATGGTGGACAGCTGGCTTCACATGTGAGATTCAGTGGAATTAATGTCAATATACTTGATGGTATCTCTTTTTTCAGAGAATAATTCCTCCTATCTTCTCAAATGTTGTCCTGGATCATAAATGTAAACTTCAACTCCAGCTATAAAGAGATTGATTTGTTTTACGACTAATGCTGGCCAGTATGGGGATTGAACCCATGACCTTGGCGTTATTAGCACCACGCTCTAACCATCTGAGCTAACCGGCCGTAATTCCAGGGATTTATTAAAATCAATTTTTCCAAAATTAAACCAGGACCGTGCGTTCAAAATGTAGGCATTCTTGGATGAATATTTGGGTGCGAGCACCTGTCTGCTTGTCTTTGCTGGCGTTGTTGGAGGATATCCTAAAATGAATTTCTGACTTTACACCTGAGCAGAATTAAGTCAAGTTTTGCATCAATATTGCCTGCTACATTTTACATATAATGAGCATGGAGGTAACAACCACGAAGGGACTCGAACCCTCAATCTTCTGATCCGAAGTCAGACGCCTTGTCCATTAGGCCACATGGTCTCACAAGACACACTTTTCACATTTCAGAAGTGCAATGGCTCATCTGCAAAGAAGGACGGAGCTAAAGGTTGTACAAACACATACTGCAAAGCTGGCCTGTTGTCTTTTCAGATGTGGAATTAGCTTAAATGGTGGACAGCTGGCTTCACATGTGAGATTCAGTGGAATTAATGTCAATATACTTGATGGTATCTCTTTATTCAGAGAATAATTCCTTCTATCTTTTTAAATGTTGTCCTGGATCATAAATGTAAACTTCAACTCCAGCTATAAAGAGATTGATTTGTTTTACGACTAATGCTGGCCAGTATGGGGATTGAACCCATGACCTTGGCGTTATTAGCACCACGCTCTAACCATCTGAGCTAACCGGCCATAATTCCAAGGATTTATTAAACTCAATTTTTCCAAAATTAAACCAGGACCGTGCGTTCAAAATGTAGGCATTCTTGGATGAATATTTGGGTGCGAGCACCTGTCTGCTTGTCTTTGCTGGCGTTGTTGGAGGATATCCTAAAATGAATTTCTGACTTTACACCTGAGCAGAATTAAGTCAAGTTTTGCATCAATATTGCCTGCTACATTTTACATATAATGAGCATGGAGGTAACAACCACGAAGGGACTCAAACCCTCAATCTTCTGATCCGAAGTCAGACGCCTTGTCCATTAGGCCACATGGTCTCACAAGACACACTTTTCACATTTCAGAAGTGCAATGGCTCATCTGCAAAGAAGGACGGAGCTAAAGGTTGTACAAACACATACTGCAAAGCTGGCCTGTTGTCTTTTCTGATGTGGAATTAGCTTAAATGGTGGACAGCTGGCTTCACATGTGAGATTCAGTGGAATTAATGTCAATATACTTGATGGTATCTCTTTATTCAGAGAATAATTCCTTCTATCTTTTTAAATGTTGTCCTGGATCATAAATGTAAACTTCAACTCCAGCTATAAAGAGATTGATTTGTTTTACGACTAATGCTGGCCAGTATGGGGATTGAACCCATGACCTTGGCGTTATTAGCACCACGCTCTAACCATCTGAGCTAACCGGCCGTAATTCCAGGGATTTATTAAAATCAATTTTTCCAAAATTAAACCAGGACCGTGCGTTCAAAATGTAGGCATTCTTGGATGAATATTTGGGTGCGAGCACCTGTCTGCTTGTCTTTGCTGGCGTTGTTGGAGGATATCCTAAAATGAATTTCTGACTTTACACCTGAGCAGAATTAAGTCAAGTTTTGCATCAATATTGCCTGCTACATTTTACATATAATGAGCATGGAGGTAACAACCACGAAGGGACTCAAACCCTCAATCTTCTGATCCGAAGTCAGACGCCTTGTCCATTAGGCCACATGGTCTCACAAGACACACTTTTCACATTTCAGAAGTGCAATGGCTCATCTGCAAAGAAGGACGGAGCTAAAGGTTGTACAAACACATACTGCAAAGCTGGCCTGTTGTCTTTTCTGATGTGGAATTAGCTTAAATGGTGGACAGCTGGCTTCACATGTGAGATTCAGTGGAATTAATGTCAATATACTTGATGGTATCTCTTTATTCAGAGAATAATTCCTTCTATCTTTTTAAATGTTGTCCTGGATCATAAATGTAAACTTCAACTCCAGCTATAAAGAGATTGATTTGTTTTACGACTAATGCTGGCCAGTATGGGGATTGAACCCATGACCTTGGCGTTATTAGCACCACGCTCTAACCATCTGAGCTAACCGGCCATAATTCCAAGGATTTATTAAACTCAATTTTTCCAAAATTAAACCAGGACCGTGCGTTCAAAATGTAGGCATTCTTGGATGAATATTTGGGTGCGAGCACCTGTCTGCTTGTCTTTGCTGGCGTTGTTGGAGGATATCCTAAAATGAATTTCTGACTTTACACCTGAGCAGAATTAAGTCAAGTTTTGCATCAATATTGCCTGCTACATTTTACATATAATGAGCATGGAGGTAACAACCACGAAGAGACTCAAAACCTCAATCTTCTGATCCAAAGTCAGACGCCTTGTCCATTAGGCCACATGGTCTCACAAGACACACTTTTCACATTTCAGAAGTGCAATGGCTCATCTGCAAAGAAGGACGGAGCTAAAGGTTGTACAAACACATACTGCAAAGCTGGCCTGTTGTCTTTTCAGATGTGGAATTAGCTTAAATGGTGGACAGCTGGCTTCACATGTGAGATTCAGTGGAATTAATGTCAATATACTTGATGGTATCTCTTTATTCAGAGAATAATTCCTTCTATCTTTTTTAATGTTGTCCTGGATCATAAATGTAAACTTCAACTCCAGCTATAAAGAGATTGATTTGTTTTACGACTAATGCTGGCCAGTATGGGGATTGAACCCATGACCTTGGCGTTATTAGCACCACGCTCTAACCATCTGAGCTAACCGGCCATAATTCCAAGGATTTATTAAACTCAATTTTTCCAAAATTAAACCAGGACCGTGCGTTCAAAATGTAGGCATTCTTGGATGAATATTTGGGTGCGAGCACCTGTCTGCTTGTCTTTGCTGGCGTTGTTGGAGGATATCCTAAAATGAATTTCTGACTTTACACCTGAGCAGAATTAAGTCAAGTTTTGCATCAATATTGCCTGCTACATTTTACATATAATGAGCATGGAGGTCACAACCACGAAGGGACTCAAACCCTCAATCTTCTGATCCGAAGTCAGACGCCTTGTCCATTAGGCCACATGGTCTCACAAGACACACTTTTCACATTTCAGAAGTGCAATGGCTCATCTGCAAAGAAGGACGGAGCTAAAGGTTGTACAAACACATACTGCAAAGCTGGCCTGTTGTCTTTTCTGATGTGGAATTAGCTTAAATGGTGGACAGCTGGCTTCACATGTGAGATTCAGTGGAATTAATGTCAATATACTTGATGGTATCTCTTTATTCAGAGAATAATTCCTTCTATCTTTTTTAATGTTGTCCTGGATCATAAATGTAAACTTCAACTCCAGCTATAAAGAGATTGATTTGTTTTACGACTAATGCTGGCCAGTATGGGGATTGAACCCATGACCTTGGCGTTATTAGCACCACGCTCTAACCATCTGAGCTAACCGGCCGTAATTCCAAGGATTTATTAAAATCAATTTTTCCAAAATTAAACCAGGACCGTGCGTTCAAAATGTAGGCATTCTTGGATGAATATTTGGGTGCGAGCACCTGTCTGCTTGTCTTTGCTGGCGTTGTTGGAGGATATCCTAAAATGAATTTCTGACTTTACACCTGAGCAGAATTAAGTCAAGTTTTGCATCAATATTGCCTGCTACATTTTACATATAATGAGCATGGAGGTAACAACCACGAAGGGACTCGAACCCTCAATCTTCTGATCCGAAGTCAGACGCCTTGTCCATTAGGCCACATGGTCTCACAAGACACACTTTTCACATTTCAGAAGTGCAATGGCTCATCTGCAAAGAAGGACGGAGCTAAAGGTTGTACAAACACATACTGCAAAGCTGGCCTGTTGTCTTTTCAGATGTGGAATTAGCTTAAATGGTGGACAGCTGGCTTCACATGTGAGATTCAGTGGAATTAATGTCAATATACTTGATGGTATCTCTTTATTCAGAGAATAATTCCTTCTATCTTTTTAAATGTTGTCCTGGATCATAAATGTAAACTTCAACTCCAGCTATAAAGAGATTGATTTGTTTTACGACTAATGCTGGCCAGTATGGGGATTGAACCCATGACCTTGGCGTTATTAGCACCACGCTCTAACCATCTGAGCTAACCGGCCGTAATTCCAGGATTTATTAAACTCAATTTTTCCAAAATTATACCAGGACCGTGCGTTCAAAATGTAGGCATTCTTGGATGAATATTTGGGTGCGAGCACCTGTCTGCTTGTCTTTGCTGGCGTTGTTGGAGGATATCCTAAAATGAATTTCTGACTTTACACCTGAGCAGAATTAAGTCAAGTTTTGCATCAATATTGCCTGCTACATTTTACATATAATGAGCATGGAGGTAACAACCACGAAGGGACTCGAACCCTCAATCTTCTGATCCGAAGTCAGACGCCTTGTCCATTAGGCCACATGGTCTCACAAGACACACTTTTCACATTTCAGAAGTGCAATGGCTCATCTGCAAAGAAGGACGGAGCTAAAGGTTGTACAAACACATACTGCAAAGCTGGCCTGTTGTCTTTTCAGATGTGGAATTAGCTTAAATGGTGGACAGCTGGCTTCACATGTGAGATTCAGTGGAATTAATGTCAATATACTTGATGGTATCTCTTTATTCAGAGAATAATTCCTTCTATCTTTTAAATGTTGTCCTGGATCATAAATGTAAACTTCAACTCCAGCTATAAAGAGATTGATTTGTTTTACGACTAATGCTAGCCAGTATGGGGATTGAACCCATGACCTTGGCGTTATTAGCACCACGCTCTAACCATCTGAGCTAACCGGCCGTAATTCCAAGGATTTATTAAACTAAATTTTTCCAAAATTAAACCAGGACCGTGCGTTCAAAATGTAGGCATTCTTGGATGAATATTTGGGTGCGAGCACCTGTCTGCTTGTCTTTGCTGGCGTTGTTGGAGGATATCCTAAAATGAATTTCTGACTTTACACCTGAGCAGAATTAAGTCAAGTTTTGCATCAATATTGCCTGCTACATTTTACATATAATGAGCATGGAGGTAACAACCACGAAGGGACTCGAACCCTCAATCTTCTGATCCGAAGTCAGACGCCTTGTCCATTAGGCCACATGGTCTCACAAGACACACTTTTCACATTTCAGAAGTGCAATGGCTCATCTGCAAAGAAGGACGGAGCTAAAGGTTGTACAAACACATACTGCAAAGCTGGCCTGTTGTCTTTTCAGATGTGGAATTAGCTTAAATGGTGGACAGCTGGCTTCACATGTGAGATTCAGTGGAATTAATGTCAATATACTTGATGGTATCTCTTTATTCAGAGAATAATTCCTTCTATCTTTTTAAATGTTGTCCTGGATCATAAATGTAAACTTCAACTCCAGCTATAAAGAGATTGATTTGTTTTACGACTAATGCTGGCCAGTATGGGGATTGAACCCATGACCTTGGCGTTATTAGCACCACGCTCTAACCATCTGAGCTAACCGGCCGTAATTCCAAGGATTTATTAAACTAAATTTTTCCAAAATTAAACCAGGACCGTGCGTTCAAAATGTAGGCATTCTTGGATGAATATTTGGGTGCGAGCACCTGTCTGCTTGTCTTTGCTGGCGTTGTTGGAGGATATCCTAAAATGAATTTCTGACTTTACACCTGAGCAGAATTAAGTCAAGTTTTGCATCAATATTGCCTGCTACATTTTACATATAATGAGCATGGAGGTAACAACCACGAAGGGACTCAAACCCTCAATCTTCTGATCCGAAGTCAGACGCCTTGTCCATTAGGCCACATGGTCTCACAAGACACACTTTTCACATTTCAGAAGTGCAATGGCTCATCTGCAAAGAAGGACGGAGCTAAAGGTTGTACAAACACATACTGCAAAGCTGGCCTGTTGTCTTTTCAGATGTGGAATTAGCTTAAATGGTGGACAGCTGGCTTCACATGTGAGATTCAGTGGAATTAATGTCAATATACTTGATGGTATCTCTTTATTCAGAGAATAATTCCTTCTATCTTTTTAAAGTTGTCCTGGATCATAAATGTAAACTTCAACTCCAGCTATAAAGAGATTGATTTGTTTTACGACTAATGCTGGCCAGTATGGGGATTGAACCCATGACCTTGGCGTTATTAGCACCACGCTCTAACCATCTGAGCTAACCGGCCGTAATTCCAAGGATTTATTAAACTCAATTTTTCCAAAATTAAACCAGGACCGTGCGTTCAAAATGTAGGCATTCTTGGATGAATATTTGGGTGCGAGCACCTGTCTGCTTGTCTTTGCTGGCGTTGTTGGAGGATATCCTAAAATGAATTTCTGACTTTACACCTGAGCAGAATTAAGTCAAGTTTTGCATCAATATTGCCTGCTACATTTTACATATAATGAGCATGGAGGTAACAACCACGAAGGGACTCGAACCCTCAATCTTCTGATCCGAAGTCAGACGCCTTGTCCATTAGGCCACATGGTCTCACAAGACACACTTTTCACATTTCAGAAGTGCAATGGCTCATCTGCAAAGAAGGACGGAGCTAAAGGTTGTACAAACACATACTGCAAAGCTGGCCTGTTGTCTTTTCTGATGTGGAATTAGCTTAAATGGTGGACAGCTGGCTTCACATGTGAGATTCAGTGGAATTAATGTCAATATACTTGATGGTATCTCTTTATTCAGAGAATAATTCCTCCTATCTTCTCAAATGTTGTCCTGGATCATAAATGTAAACTTCAACTCCAGCTATAAAGAGATTGATTTGTTTTACGACTAATGCTGGCCAGTATGGGGATTGAACCCATGACCTTGGCGTTATTAGCACCACGCTCTAACCATCTGAGCTAACCGGCCATAATTCCAAGGATTTATTCAACTCAATTTTTCCAAAATTAAACCAGGACCGTGCGTTCAAAATGTAGGCATTCTTGGATGAATATTTGGGTGCGAGCACCTGTCTGCTTGTCTTTGCTGGCGTTGTTGGAGGATATCCTAAAATGAATTTCTGACTTTACACCTGAGCAGAATTAAGTCAAGTTTTGCATCAATATTGCCTGCTACATTTTACATATAATGAGCATGGAGGTAACAACCACGAAGGGACTCGAACCCTCAATCTTCTGATCCGAAGTCAGACGCCTTGTCCATTAGGCCACATGGTCTCACAAGACACACTTTTCACATTTCAGAAGTGCAATGGCTCATCTGCAAAGAAGGACGGAGCTAAAGGTTGTACAAACACATACTGCAAAGCTGGCCTGTTGTCTTTTCTGATGTGGAATTAGCTTAAATGGTGGACAGCTGGCTTCACATGTGAGATTCAGTGGAATTAATGTCAATATACTTGATGGTATCTCTTTATTCAGAGAATAATTCCTCCTATCTTTTTAAATGTTGTCCTGGATCATAAATGTAAACTTCAACTCCAGCTATAAAGAGATTGATTTGTTTTACGACTAATGCTGGCCAGTATGGGGATTGAACCCATGACCTTGGCGTTATTAGCACCACGCTCTAACCATCTGAGCTAACCGGCCATAATTCCAAGGATTTATTCAACTCAATTTTTCCAAAATTAAACCAGGACCGTGCGTTCAAAATGTAGGCATTCTTGGATGAATATTTGGGTGCGAGCACCTGTCTGCTTGTCTTTGCTGGCGTTGTTGGAGGATATCCTAAAATGAATTTTTGACTTTACACCTGAGCAGAATTAAGTCAAGTTTTGCATCAATATTGCCTGCTACATTTTACATATAATGAGCATGGAGGTAACAACCACGAAGGGACTCAAACCCTCAATCTTCTGATCCGAAGTCAGACGCCTTGTCCATTAGGCCACATGGTCTCACAAGACACACTTTTCACATTTCAGAAGTGCAATGGCTCATCTGCAAAGAAGGACGGCGCTAAAGGTTGTACAAACACATACTGCAAAGCTGGCCTGTTGTCTTTTCTGATGTGGAATTAGCTTAAATGGTGGACAGCTGGCTTCACATGTGAGATTCAGTGGAATTAATGTCAATATACTTGATGGTATCTCTTTATTCAGAGAATAATTCCTTCTATCTTTTTAAATGTTGTCCTGGATCATAAATGTAAACTTCAACTCCAGCTATAAAGAGATTGATTTGTTTTACGACTAATGCTGGCCAGTATGGGGATTGAACCCATGACCTTGGCGTTATTAGCACCACGCTCTAACCATCTGAGCTAACCGGCCATAATTCCAGGGATTTATTAAAATCAATTTTTCCAAAATTAAACCAGGACCGTGCGTTCAAAATGTAGGCATTCTTGGATGAATATTTGGGTGCGAGCACCTGTCTGCTTGTCTTTGCTGGCGTTGTTGGAGGATATCCTAAAATGAATTTCTGACTTTACACCTGAGCAGAATTAAGTCAAGTTTTGCATCAATATTGCCTGCTACATTTTACATATAATGAGCATGGAGGTAACAACCACGAAGGGACTCGAACCCTCAATCTTCTGATCCGAAGTCAGACGCCTTGTCCATTAGGCCACATGGTCTCACAAGACACACTTTTCACATTTCAGAAGTGCAATGGCTCATCTGCAAAGAAGGACGGAACTGAAGGTTGTACAAACACATACTGCAAAGCTGGCCTGTTGTCTTTTCAGATGTGGAATTAGCTTAAATGGTGGACAGCTGGCTTCACATGTGAGATTCAGTGGAATTAATGTCAATATACTTGATGGTATCTCTTAATTCAGAGAATAATTCCTTCTATCTTTTTAAATGTTGTCCTGGATCATAAATGTAAACTTCAGCTATAAAGAGATTGATTTGTTTTACGACTAATGCTGGCCAGTATGGGGATTGAACCCATGACCTTGGCGTTATTAGCACCATGCTCTAACCATCTGAGCTAACCGGCCATAATTCCAGGGATTTATTAAAATCAATTTTTCCAAAATTAAACCAGGACCGTGCGTTCAAAATGTAGGCATTCTTGGATGAATATTTGGGTGCGAGCACCTGTCTGCTTGTCTTTGCTGGCGTTGTTGGAGGACATCCTAAAATGAATTTCTGACTTTACACCTGAGCAGAATTAAGTCAAGTTTTGCATCAATATTGCCTGCTACATTTTACATATAATGAGCATGGAGGTAACAACCACGAAGGGACTCAAACCCTCAATCTTCTGATCCGAAGTCAGACGCCTTGTCCATTAGGCCACATGGTCTCACAAGACACACTTTTCACATTTCAGAAGTGCAATGTCTCATCTGCAAAGAAGGACGGAGCTAAAGGTTGTACAAACACATACTGCAAAGCTGGCCTGTTGTCTTTTCTGATGTGGAATTAGCTTAACCTTCCTCCTGTGTTAGCTTTCTGTTACCATCTCTTATGTTAACGGGTCGGTTTTGACCCGTGTCTTAAATCAGCTGTAAAATACACTAAAAACAATTATCTATCATCCAATTTGTTTCTCATCTCTTGGTTACCTTGTTAGGCTCCCTTATCCATGAAAATATTGGTTTTAATATTTTTGGTGTGGGCCTCTGGGCCTTTTCTTTGTCAGTATACCCCTCGATTTCAATTTAAAAAATGGTAAAATGAACCTCAAGAGAATCATATAAATAAATAAAGGGTTGTTGTGTTACCTGACTATTATTGAGGGGTATTAGAACACATCTCTTAAATAAATTTGTTTTATTTATTTTTTAATTTTAATATTATTAACTATAGTAACATCTATGGTGTTTGGGTCAATTTCGACCCATATATATTTACTTCAAGAAAAAGGCTAAAAAGTATTTTTTTTAGCAATAGAACTTTAATACAAACACAAAATAAAGAGCAGAACAAGTCATAACACAAAATATAGATTTGCAAGGTCAAACAACAACCAATTAAGCAAATCAAACCAATATAAATCAATTACTAGTTCCAAAGAACTTGGATGTGTATGTGTGTGTGTTTAGATGCATGTGTGGCAAAAAGTTACACTTTTAGTGTGTTCTTTGCAGAGATATTTCTTGCAGTTGAAGCACAATACGTTTGTCTTTCTGTCCTTACTGCTTGGGCAGACCTGGCACCTCTTTCTCTTAGAATCAGGTGGCCTGAGTGGGGTTGTGGCTGTGGCTGTTCTGGTTGGTGTTGAGGGGGGGCTGGCTGAGGAGGATGCTCTTTGTGTTGCTGATGGTGTGGACGGAGTGCTAGGTGAGCTCTGTAGTTGTCTGACCAAGGCTGCAGCATCTGGGCCTCGGGGCACCCGTTCCCTTCGCTCAATGTGTGGATTGACAAGGGAATTTCCAAGCTCCTCAAGAAACATTCTCCGCTTGCTATTTTTGGTTGAGTTCCACCCTTGGTGGATGTGGGTCCACAACACAAATGCATTACATGCAGACACATCGAGGATGTTGTAAAACACAACCATTGGCCATCTCCTGGTCATTCGCTGGCAAGTGTAGGTGGCAGTCAGTTTGTCCAGGGTGTCCACTCCTCCTTTGTTTTTGTTATAGTCGAGGATGATTGTGGGCTTTTTGTCACTTCTTGATGACACAGCTGCATCTTTGTGAAGAGTAGAAGTATCACATTCCGGGGTTTTTTTGGACAATATGAGACAACAGTGGTGGTGTCTGTAAAAGCAAACTTTGCAGAAAGTGGAGCCCTGTCCTTCACCTGCAAGATTTCAACAGGCAGCTCAGGGTTATTTTTCTTCACTGTGCCCACCATGGTAAGTTTCCTCCTGAGAAGTTCTTGTCCAAGGTCATAGCTGGTAAAGAAATTGTCACAAGTGATATTGTGACCCTGAAGTCCAGTAGTCATATTAAGGACCTGGATAACAATGCAAAATGAGAATCCCCTAAAGCTCACATGATTGGGAGAGGAGCTGGCTGTCACTGTGTTGGCTGACAGTGCACTTATGATTTCAGTTTTGGCTCTAATTATTGCTTTATAATCTTATTTTTATAACCGGGTCGAAACCGACCCTAACAACACAAAGGTCATAATTTCAACCAGAGCATTTTATAATTTAGTGAAACAAAATGTTTTTGTTTTATTTTGTTGAAATAGAGGTTCCTGACAAAGTCATAAAGCCTTGATGCAAATAAACCAATTTATGTGGTTCTTTTATGCATTTAAAACCTAAAACGGGTCGGTGCCGACACTAACACAAGAGGAAGGTTAAATGGTGGACAGCTGGCTTCACATGTGAGATTCAATGGAATTAATGTCAATATACTTGATGGTATCTCTTTTTTCAGAGAATAATTCCTCCTATCTTCTCAAATGTTGTCCTGGATCATAAATGTAAACTTCAACTCCAGCTATAAAGAGATTGATTTGTTTTACGACTAATGCTGGCCAGTATGGGGATTGAACCCATGACCTTGGCGTTATTAGCACCACGCTCTAACCATCTGAGCTAACCGGCCATAAATCAAGGGATTTATCAAAATCAATTTTTCCAAAATTAAACCAGGACCGTGCGTTCAAAATGTAGGCATTCTTGGATGAATATTTGGGTGCGAGCACCTGTCTGCTTGTCTTTGCTGGCGTTGTTGGAGGATATCCTAAAATGAATTTCTGACTTTACACCTGAGCAGAATTAAGTCAAGTTTTGCATCAATATTGCCTGCTACATTTTACATATAATGAGCATGGAGGTAACAACCACGAAGGGACTCGAACCCTCAATCTTCTGATCCGAAGTCAGACGCCTTGTCCATTAGGCCACATGGTCTCACAAGACACACTTTTCACATTTCAGAAGTGCAATGGCTCATCTGCAAAGAAGGACGGAGCTAAAGGTTGTACAAACACATACTGCAAAGCTGGCCTGTTGTCTTTTCTGATGTGGAATTAGCTTAAATGGTGGACAGCTGGCTTCACATGTGAGATTCAGTGGAATTAATGTCAATATACTTGATGGTATCTCTTTATTCAGAGAATAATTCCTTCTATCTTTTTAAATGTTGTCCTGGATCATAAATGTAAACTTCAACTCCAGCTATAAAGAGATTGATTTGTTTTACGACTAATGCTGGCCAGTATGGGGATTGAACCCATGACCTTTGCGTTATTAGCACCACACTCTAACCATCTGAGCTAACCGGCCGTAATTCCAAGGATTTATTAAACTCAATTTTTCCAAAATTAAACCAGGACCGTGCATTCAAAATGTAGGCATTCTTGGATGAATATTTGGGTGCGAGCACCTGTCTGCTTGTCTTTGCTGGCGTTGTTGGAGGATATCCTAAAATGAATTTCTGACTTTACACCTGAGCAGAATTAAGTCAAGTTTTGCATCAATATTGCCTGCTACATTTTACATATAATGAGCATGGAGGTAACAACCACGAAGGGACTCGAACCCTTAATCTTCTGATCCAAAGTCCTTGTCCATTAGGCCACATGGTCTCACAAGACACACTTTTCACATTTCAGAAGTGCAATGGCTCATCTGCAAAGAAGGACGGAGCTAAAGGTTGTACAAACACATACTGCAAAGCTGGCCTGTTGTCTTTTCTGATGTGGAATTAGCTTAAATGGTGGACAGCTGGCTTCACATGTGAGATTCAATGGAATTAATGTCAATATACTTGATGGTATCTCTTTTTTCAGAGAATAATTCCTCCTATCTTCTCAAATGTTGTCCTGGATCATAAATGTAAACTTCAACTCCAGCTATAAAGAGATTGATTTGTTTTACGACTAATGCTGGCCAGTATGGGGATTGAACCCATGACCTTGGCGTTATTAGCACCACGCTCTAACCATCTGAGCTAACCGGCCATAAATCAAGGGATTTATCAAAATCAATTTTTCCAAAATTAAACCAGGACCGTGCGTTCAAAATGTAGGCATTCTTGGATGAATATTTGGGTGCGAGCACCTGTCTGCTTGTCTTTGCTGGCGTTGTTGGAGGATATCCTAAAATGAATTTCTGACTTTACACCTGAGCAGAATTAAGTCAAGTTTTGCATCAATATTGCCTGCTACATTTTACTTATAATGAGCATGGAGGTAACAACCACGAAGGGACTCGAACCCTCAATCTACTGATCCGAAGTCAGACGCCTTGTCCATTAGGCCACATGGTCTCACAAGACACACTTTTCACATTTCAGAAGTGCAATGGCTCATCTGCAAAGAAGGACGGAGCTAAAGGTTGTACAAACACATACTGCAAAGCTGGCCTGTTGTCTTTTCAGATGTGGAATTAGCTTAAATGGTGGACAGCTGGCTTCACATGTGAGATTCAGTGGAATTAATGTCAATATACTTGATGGTATCTCTTTATTCAGAGAATAATTCCTCCTATCTTCTCAAATGTTGTACTGGATCATAAATGTAAACTTCAACTCCAACTATAAAGAGATTGATTTGTTTTACGACTAATGCTGGCCAGTATGGGGATTGAACACATGACCTTGGCGTTATTAGCACCACGCTCTAACCATCTGAGCTAACCGGCCGTAAATCCAGGGATTTATTAAAATCAATTTTTCCAAAATTAAACCAGGACCGTGCGTTCAAAATGTAGGCATTCTTGGATGAATATTTGGGTGCGAGCACCTGTCTGCTTGTCTTTGCTGGCGTTGTTGGAGGATATCCTAAAATGAATTTCTGACTTTACACCTGAGCAGAATTAAGTCAAGTTTTGCATCAATATTGCCTGCTACATTTTACATATAATGAGCATGGAGGTAATAACCACGAAGGGACTCGAACCCTCAATCTACTGATCCGAAGTCAGACGCCTTGTCCATTAGGCCACATGGTCTCACAAGACACACTTTTCACATTTCAGAAGTGCAATGTCTCATCTGCAAAGAAGGACGGAGCTAAAGGTTGTACAAACACATACTGCAAAGCTGGCCTGTTGTCTTTTCTGATGTGGAATTAGCTTAAATGGTGGACAGCTGGCTTCACATGTGAGATTCAGTGGAATTAATGTCAATATACTTGATGGTATCTCTTTTTTCAGAGAATAATTCCTCCTATCTTCTCAAATGTTGTCCTGGATCATAAATGTAAACTTCAACTCCAGCTATAAAGAGGTTGATTTGTTTTACGACTAATGCTGGCCAGTATGGGGATTGAACCCATGACCTTGGCGTTATTAGCACCACGCTCTAACCATCTGAGCTAACCGGCCATAATTCAAAGGATTTATTCAACTCAATTTTTCCAAAATTAAACCAGGACCTTCCGTTCAAAATGTAGGCATTCTTGGATGAATATTTGGGTGCGAGCACCTGTCTGCTTGTCTTTGCTGGCGTTGTTGGAGGATATCCTAAAATGAATTTCTGACTTTACACCTGAGCAGAATTAAGTCAAGTTTTGCATCAATATTGCCTGCTACATTTTACATATAATGAGCATGGAGGTAACAACCACGAAGGGACTCGAACCCTCAATATTCTGATGCGAAGTCAGAGGCCTTGTCCATTAGGCCACATGGTCTCACAAGACACACTTTTCACATTTCAGAAGTGCAATGGCTCATCTGCAAAGAAGGACGGAGCTAAAGGTTGTACAAACACATACTGCAAAGCTGGCCTGTTGTCTTTTCAGATGTGGAATTAGCTTGAATGGTGGACAGCTGGCTTCACATGTGAGATTCAGTGGAATTAATGTCAATATACTTGATGGTATCTCTTAATTCAGAGAATAATTCCTTCTATCTTTTTAAATGTTGTCCTGGATCATAAATGTAAACTTCAACTCCAGCTATAAAGAGAATGATTTGTTTTACGACTAATGCTGGCCAGTATGGGGATGGAACCCATGACCTTGGCGTTATTAGCACCACGCTCTAACCATCTGAGCTAACCGGCCATAATTCAAAGGATTTATTCAACTCAATTTTTCCAAAATCAAACCAGGACCGGGCGTTCAAAATGTAGGCATTCTTGGATGAATATTTGGGTGCGAGCACCTGTCTGCTTGTCTTTGCTGGCGTTGTTGGAGGATATCCTAAAATGAATTTCTGACTTTACACCTGAGCAGAATTAAGTCAAGTTTTGCATCAATATTGCCTGCTACATTTTACATATAATGAGAATGGAGGTAACAACCAGGAAGGGACTCGAACCCTCAATCTTCTGATGCGAAGTCAGAGGCCTTGTCCATTAGGCCATATGGTCTCACAAGACACATTTTTCACATTTCAGAAGTGCAATGGCTCATCTGCAAAGAAGGACGGAGCTAAAGGTTGTACAAACACATACTGCAAAGCTGGCCTGTTGTCTTTTCTGATGTGGAATTAGCTTAAATGGTGGACAGCTGGCTTCACATGTGAGATTCAATGGAATTAATGTCAATATACTTGATAGTATCTCTTTTTTCAGAGAATAATTCCTCCTATCTTCTCAAATGTTGTCCTGGATCATAAATGTAAACTTCAACTCCAGCTATAAAGAGATTGATTTGTTTTACGACTAATGCTGGCCAGTATGGGGATTGAACCCATGACCTTGGCGTTATTAGCACCATGCTCTAACCATCTGAGCTAACCGGCCATAATTCAAAGGATTTATTCAACTCAATTTTTCCAAAATTAAACCAGGACCGTGCTTTCAAAATGTAGGCATTCTTGGATGAATATTTGGGTGCGAGCACCTGTCTGCTTGTCTTTGCTGGCGTTGTTGGAGGATATCCTAAAATGAATTTCTGACTTTACACCTGAGCAGAATTAAGTCAAGTTTTGCATCAATATTGCCTGCTACATTTTACTTATAATGAGCATGGAGGTAACAACCACGAAGGGACTCGAACCCTCAATCTACTGATCCGAAGTCAGACGCCTTGTCCATTAGGCCACATGGTCTCACAAGACACACTTTTCACATTTCAGAAGTGCAATGGCTCATCTGCAAAGAAGGACGGAGCTAAGGGTTGTACAAACACATACTGCAAAGCTGGCCTGTTGTCTTTTCAGATGTGGAATTAGCTTAAATGGTGGACAGCTGGCTTCACATGTGAGATTCAGTGGAATTAATGTCAATATACTTGATGGTATCTCTTTATTCAGAGAATAATTCCTCCTATCTTCTCAAATGTTGTACTGGATCATAAATGTAAACTTCAACTCCAACTATAAAGAGATTGATTTGTTTTACGACTAATGCTGGCCAGTATGGGGATTGAACACATGACCTTGGCGTTATTAGCACCACGCTCTAACCATCTGAGCTAACCGGCCGTAAATCCAGGGATTTATTAAAATCAATTTTTCCAAAATTAAACCAGGACCGTGCGTTCAAAATGTAGGCATTCTTGGATGAATATTTGGGTGCGAGCACCTGTCTGCTTGTCTTTGCTGGCGTTGTTGGAGGATATCCTAAAATGAATTTCTGACTTTACACCTGAGCAGAATTAAGTCAAGTTTTGCATCAATATTGCCTGCTACATTTTACATATAATGAGCATGGAGGTAATAACCACGAAGGGACTCGAACCCTCAATCTACTGATCCGAAGTCAGACGCCTTGTCCATTAGGCCACATGGTCTCACAAGACACACTTTTCACATTTCAGAAGTGCAATGGCTCATCTGCAAAGAAGGACGGAGCTAAAGGTTGTACAAACACATACTGCAAAGCTGGCCTGTTGTCTTTTCTGATGTGGAATTAGCTTAAATGGTGGACAGCTGGCTTCACATGTGAGATTCAGTGGAATTAATGTCAATATACTTGATGGTATCTCTTTTTTCAGAGAATAATTCCTCCTATCTTCTCAAATGTTGTCCTGGATCATAAATGTAAACTTCAACTCCAGCTATAAAGAGGTTGATTTGTTTTACGACTAATGCTGGCCAGTATGGGGATTGAACCCATGACCTTGGCGTTATTAGCACCACGCTCTAACCATCTGAGCTAACCGGCCATAATTCAAAGGATTTATTCAACTCAATTTTTCCAAAATTAAACCAGGACCTTCCGTTCAAAATGTAGGCATTCTTGGATGAATATTTGGGTGCGAGCACCTGTCTGCTTGTCTTTGCTGGCGTTGTTGGAGGATATCCTAAAATGAATTTCTGACTTTACACCTGAGCAGAATTAAGTCAAGTTTTGCATCAATATTGCCTGCTACATTTTACATATAATGAGCATGGAGGTAACAACCACGAAGGGACTCGAACCCTCAATATTCTGATGCGAAGTCAGAGGCCTTGTCCATTAGGCCACATGGTCTCACAAGACACACTTCACATTTCAGAAGTGCAATGGCTCATCTGCAAAGAAGGACGGAGCTAAAGGTTGTACAAACACATACTGCAAAGCTGGCCTGTTGTCTTTTCAGATGTGGAATTAGCTTGAATGGTGGACAGCTGGCTTCACATGTGAGATTCAGTGGAATTAATGTCAATATACTTGATGGTATCTCTTAATTCAGAGAATAATTCCTTCTATCTTTTTAAATGTTGTCCTGGATCATAAATGTAAACTTCAACTCCAGCTATAAAGAGAATGATTTGTTTTACGACTAATGCTGGCCAGTATGGGGATGGAACCCATGACCTTGGCGTTATTAGCACCACGCTCTAACCATCTGAGCTAACCGGCCATAATTCAAAGGATTTATTCAACTCAATTTTTCCAAAATTAAACCAGGACCGGGCGTTCAAAATGTAGGCATTCTTGGATGAATATTTGGGTGCGAGCACCTGTCTGCTTGTCTTTGCTGGCGTTGTTGGAGGATATCCTAAAATGAATTTCTGACTTTACACCTGAGCAGAATTAAGTCAAGTTTTGCATCAATATTGCCTGCTACATTTTACATATAATGAGAATGGAGGTAACAACCAGGAAGGGACTCGAACCCTCAATCTTCTGATGCGAAGTCAGAGGCCTTGTCCATTAGGCCATATGGTCTCACAAGACACATTTTTCACATTTCAGAAGTGCAATGGCTCATCTGCAAAGAAGGACGGAGCTAAAGGTTGTACAAACACATACTGCAAAGCTGGCCTGTTGTCTTTTCTGATGTGGAATTAGCTTAAATGGTGGACAGCTGGCTTCACATGTGAGATTCAATGGAATTAATGTCAATATACTTGATAGTATCTCTTTTTTCAGAGAATAATTCCTCCTATCTTCTCAAATGTTGTCCTGGATCATAAATGTAAACTTCAACTCCAGCTATAAAGAGATTGATTTGTTTTACGACTAATGCTGGCCAGTATGGGGATTGAACCCATGACCTTGGCGTTATTAGCACCATGCTCTAACCATCTGAGCTAACCGGCCATAATTCAAAGGATTTATTCAACTCAATTTTTCCAAAATTAAACCAGGACCGTGCTTTCAAAATGTAGGCATTCTTGGATGAATATTTGGGTGCGAGCACCTGTCTGCTTGTCTTTGCTGGCGTTGTTGGAGGATATCCTAAAATGAATTTCTGACTTTACACCTGAGCAGAATTAAGTCAAGTTTTGCATCAATATTGCCTGCTACATTTTACATATAATGAGCATGGAGGTAACAACCACGAAGGGACTCGAACCCTCAATATTCTGATGCGAAGTCAGAGGCCTTGTCCATTAGGCCACATGGTCTCACAAGACACACTTTTCACATTTCAGAAGTGCAATGGCTCATCTGCAAAGAAGGACGGAGCTAAAGGTTGTACAAACACATACTGCAAAGCTGGCCTGTTGTCTTTTCAGATGTGGAATTAGCTTGAATGGTGGACAGCTGGCTTCACATGTGAGATTCAGTGGAATTAATGTCAATATACTTGATGGTATCTCTTTTTTCAGAGAATAATTCCTCCTATCTTCTCAAATGTTGTCCTGGATCATAAATGTAAACTTCAACTCCAGCTATAAAGAGATTGATTTGTTTTACGACTAATGCTGGCCAGTATGGGGATTGAACCCATGACCTTGGCGTTATTAGCACCACGCTCTAACCATCTGAGCTAACCGGCCATAATTCAAAGGATTTATTCAACTCAATTTTTCCAAAATTAAACCAAGACCGTGCGTTCAAAATGTAGGCATTCTTGGATGAATTTTTGGGTGCGAGCACCTGTCTGCTTGTCTTTGCTGGCGTTGTTGGAGGACATCCTAAAATGAATTTCTGACTTTACACCTGAGCAGAATTAAGTCAAGTTTTGCATCAATATTGCCTGCTACATTTTACATATAATGAGCATGGAGGTAACAACCACGAAGGGACTCGAACCCTCAATCTTCTGATCCGAAGTCAGACGCCTTGTCCATTAGGCCACATGGTCTCACAAGACACACTTTTCACATTTCAGAAGTGCAATGGCTCATCTGCAAAGAAGGACGGAGCTAAAGGTTGTACAAACACATACTGCAAAGCTGGCCTGTTGTCTTTTCAGATGTGGAATTAGCTTAAATGGTGGACAGCTGGCTTCACATGTGAGATTCAGTGGAATTAATGTCAATATACTTGATGGTATCTCTTTTTTCAGAGAATAATTCCTCCTATCTTCTCAAATGTTGTCCTGGATCATAAATGTAAACTTCAACTCCAGCTATAAAGAGATTGATTTGTTTTACGACTAATGCTGGCCAGTATGGGGATTGAACCCATGACCTTGGCGTTATTAGCACCACGCTCTAACCATCTGAGCTAACTGGCCATAATTCAAAGGATTTATTCAACTCAATTTTTCCAAAATTAAACCAAGACCGTGCGTTCAAAATGTAGGCATTCTTGGATGAATATTTGGGTGCGAGCACCTGTCTGCTTGTCTTTGCTGGCGTTGTTGGAGGATATCCTAAAATGAATTTCTGACTTTACACCTGAGCAGAATTAAGTCAAGTTTTGCATCAATATTGCCTGCTACATTTTACATATAATGAGCATGGAGGTAACAACCACGAAGGGACTCGAACCCTCAATCTACTGATCCGAAGTCAGACGCCTTGTCCATTAGGCCACATGGTCTCACAAGACACACTTTTCACATTTCAGAAGTGCAATGGCTCATCTGCAAAGAAGGACGGAGCTAAAGGTTGTACAAACACATACTGCAAAGCTGGCCTGTTGTCTTTTCAGATGTGGAATTAGCTTAAATGGTGGACAGCTGGCTTCACATGTGAGATTCAGTGGAATTAATGTCAATATACTTGATGGTATCTCTTTTTTCAGAGAATAATTCCTCCTATCTTCTCAAATGTTGTCCTGGATCATAAATGTAAACTTCAACTCCAGCTATAAAGAGATTGATTTGTTTTACGACTAATGCTGGCCAGTATGGGGATTGAACCCATGACCTTGGCGTTATTAGCACCACGCTCTAACCATCTGAGCTAACCGGCCATAATTCAAAGGATTTATTCAACTCAATTTTTCCAAAATTAAACCAAGACCGTGCGTTCAAAATGTAGGCATTCTTGGATGAATTTTTGGGTGCGAGCACCTGTCTGCTTGTCTTTGCTGGCGTTGTTGGAGGATATCCTAAAATGAATTTCTGACTTTACACCTGAGCAGAATTAAGTCAAGTTTTGCATCAATATTGCCTGCTACATTTTACATATAATGAGCATGGAGGTAACAACCACGAAGGGACTCGAACCCTCAATCTACTGATCCGAAGTCAGACGCCTTGTCCATTAGGCCACATGGTCTCACAAGACACACTTTTCACATTTCAGAAGTGCAATGGCTCATCTGCAAAGAAGGACGGAGCTAAAGGTTGTACAAACACATACTGCAAAGCTGGCCTGTTGTCTTTTCAGATGTGGAATTAGCTTAAATGGTGGACAGCTGGCTTCACATGTGAGATTCAGTGGAATTAATGTCAATATACTTGATGGTATCTCTTTTTTCAGAGAATAATTCCTCCTATCTTTTCAAATGTTGTCCTGGATCATAAATGTAAACTTCAACTCCAGCTATAAAGAGATTGATTTGTTTTACGACTAATGCTGGCCAGTATGGGGATTGAACCCATGACCTTGGCGTTATTAGCACCACGCTCTAACCATCTGAGCTAACCGGCCCTAATTCCAGGGATTTATTAAAATCAATTTTTCCAAAATTAAACCAGGACCGTGCGTTCAAAATGTAGGCATTCTTGGATGAATATTTGGGTGCGAGCACCTGTCTGCTTGTCTTTGCTGGCGTTGTTGGAGGATATCCTAAAATGAATTTCTGACTTTACACCTGAGCAGAATTAAGTCAAGTTTTGCATCAATATTGCCTGCTACATTTTACATATAATGAGCATGGAGGTAACAACCACGAAGGGACTCGAACCCTCAATCTTCTGATCCGAAGTCAGACGCCTTGTCCATTAGGCCACATGGTCTCACAAGACACACTTTTCACATTTCAGAAGTGCAATGGCTCATCTGCAAAGAAGGACGGAGCTAAAGGTTGTACAAACACATACTGCAAAGCTGGCCTGTTGTCTTTTCTGATGTGGAATTAGCTTAAATGGTGGACAGCTGGCTTCACATGTGAGATTCAGTGGAATTAATGTCAATATACTTGATGGTATCTCTTTATTCAGAGAATAATTCCTTCTATCTTTTTAAATGTTGTCCTGGATCATAAATGTAAACTTCAACTCCAGCTATAAAGAGATTGATTTGTTTTACGACTAATGCTGGCCAGTATGGGGATTGAACCCATGACCTTGGCGTTATTAGCACCACACTCTAACCATCTGAGCTAACCGGCCGTAATTCCAAGGATTTATTTAACTCAATTTTTCCAAAATTAAACCAGGACCGTGCATTCAAAATGTAGGCATTCTTGGATGAATATTTGGGTGCGAGCACCTGTCTGCTTGTCTTTGCTGGCGTTGTTGGAGGATATCCTAAAATGAATTTCTGACTTTACACCTGAGCAGAATTAAGTCAAGTTTTGCATCAATATTGCCTGCTACATTTTACATATAATGAGCATGGAGGTAACAACCACGAAGGGACTCGAACCCTCAATCTTCTGATCCTAAGTCAGACGCCTTGTCCATTAGGCCACATGGTCTCACAAGACACACTTTTTACATTTCAGAAGTGCAATGTCTCATCTGCAAAGAAGGACGGAGCTAAAGGTTGTACAAACACATACTGCAAAGCTGGCCTGTTGTCTTTTCTGATGTGGAATTAGCTTAAATGGTGGACAGCTGGCTTCACATGTGAGATTCAGTGGAATTAATGTCAATATACTTGATGGTATCTCTTTATTCAGAGAATAATTCCTTCTATCTTTTTAAATGTTGTCATGGATCATAAATGTAAACTTCAACTCCAGCTATAAAGAGATTGATTTGTTTTATGACTAATGCTAGCCAGTATGGGGATTGAACCCATGACCTTGGCGTTATTAGCACCACGCTCTAACCATCTGAGCTAACCGGCCGTAATTCCAAGGATTTATTAAACTAAATTTTTCCAAAATTAATCCAGGACCGTGCGTTCAAAATGTAGTCATTCTTGGATGAATATTTGGGTGCAAGCACCTGTCTGCTTGTCTTTGCTGGCGTTGTTGGAGGATATCCTAAAATGAATTTCTGACTTTACACCTGAGCAGAATTAAGTCAAGTTTTGCATCAATATTGCCTGCTACATTTTACATATAATGAGCATGGAGGTAACAACCACGAAGGGACTCGAACCCTCAATCTTCTGATCCGAAGTCAGACGCCTTGTCCATTAGGCCACATGGTCTCACAAGACAAACCTTTCACATTTCAGAAGTGCAATGGCTCATCTGCAAAGAAGGACAGAGCTAAAGGTTGTACAAACACATACTGCAAAGCTGGCCTGTTGGCTTTTCTGGTGAGGAATTAGCTTAAATGGTGGACAGCTGGCTTCACATGTGAGATTCAGTGGAATTAATGTCAATATACTTGATGTTATCTATTTTTTTTTTTTTCAGAGAATAATTCCTTCCTGGATCTATTGCTGGCCAGTACTTGGATTTAAGCCATGACCTTGGCGTTATTAGCACAAGGCTCTAACCATCTGATTTAACCGGCCATATTTAGCAGAGATGGACCATACAAAACTAATAATAGCACAATGGTCTGATTTTTAATTGTCTCTCTACTTGCTTAAAAGGGAACGATTGTCTCCGTTATGATGTCACTCCCTGTTGTGCATCAGGTCGCTATGGTTACAGCAATGTTGTGATAGTGAATCCCTAAGATTGGATTGAAGTCAATAAGAAGGAAATAACTTAAATAACATATTTGTTAAAATGTTTCGGAAATAAGCCACATGTTGAAGTATTTTCATTGTTTTCTCAAAAAACGGTTTCTAAAAAAAAAAAACATACCACCTTGAATGTATCTTTTCAGAGTATTGCATACATCTTCAAATGTGTTCTTAAAGTCTGGGACAAATATTTTAGTTTACACCAAAACAGCCAGCTCCTACTTCTCTATATTGAGCTCAGTCCTATAATTAGGCCTGCTTGATGAGTCTACAATAGCCTGCTTCTTTACATAGTCATACTGATGACCACAGCATTGTTCGGAGTAATGTTATAAAACAGGCAGTCAGTGTGTCCTCCTCCCATCTGTTCTCTCTCCTCAGTCTCTATTTCTCTGTGTTCCATGACGCAAAGCCTGAGTGGGAGTGGACAAACCTTCTGCTCCCTGAGAGGACTGAGTGGGCCGCCGCCATCCGCTCTGTGCGCATCAGAGATGGAGGCAGAGATTGATAGGGAGAGGAGACATTTGAACAACACTGTGTGGAAGCATGAGAGAAGGTGATAATGATTGATACAACAAAGTAAATAATGGGGATGAATGGGTAACTGGAAAGAAGAGTGTGAGTGGTAGTACCAATTATAGGTTTATTGCAGGGAGATGTGGATGAGTGAGGAAATGCAGAGAGAAAGAGGAGGGGTGGTTTGGGGAGGAGGGGATGAGATGCTAATAATGGGGAGATAAGGATAGAAGAGCAGAAGCAGGCAGATGACAGACAGGAAAGGACTGGTCGAAAAGAAAGAAAATTCAGGAACCAGAATAATGATTCTGAGAACAAATTCATTTAAAATTGGTGCCAAGGCTGGGGTGTCCAGTCAATGGTATCATTAAATTGCACATCATAACACAATGCACATTTTGCGAGTAACTGTTCTCAAAACAGTGTATATCAGTTAATTACATCCATCCATCCATCCATCCATCCATTTTCAATACCGCTTATCCTCATTAGGGTCGCGGGGCGCTGGAGCCTATCCCAGCTGACATAGGGCGAAGGCAGGGGACACCCTGGACAGGCCGCCAGTCCATCGAGGGCACATGTAGGGACATACAACCATTCACTCTCACATTCACACCTATGGGACATTTAGAGATCAATTAACCTGCAGCATGTCTTTGGAGTTAATTACATGATTAGTGGAAATAAAACCATAGGATCTTTTCTCTCATCCAGTCCTCATTTCAATCAATTTCATGAGAGTTATAACATTTAGTATCTGTATTATGTTATAATATATTATATTATCTACTCAATGTACTTGTCAATAATATGTCATACTGCAATTGTACTTCTGTCGAACCCCTCTTTCTGCCCATAAAATAAAAAATTACTTGATTTATAGTTTTTCTCAGTTGTCGCTCGTCCCAATTTACTACTACAACTACTTCACACTCCCTTATCTGCATTAGACTCTGACTTTCCTTCTTTACACTCTGATGTCAATTACACGTCACCTTGTTGTCAAAACACTACACACAACACACAAATATTAAAATCTCTAAACATTCAGGTCTGGTGAGCAATTTGCAATCAGGACTGCAGCACACAGTGGATCGATCACGTCGCAATCTGGGACAATGTGTGCTTCCACCGGGCTGTTCAAGTGCGTGAGTGGTTCCAGGACCACCCACATTTTTCCGTTCTATACATTCCACCTTATTCTCCTTTCCTGAATTGAGGAGTTCTTTTCAGCTTGGAGGTGGAAGGTATATGAACGGAACCCACAGGGCCGGGTCTCACTGCTCGAGGCCATGGAGGAGGCTTGTGTTGAGGCCTTTATGCGCCACTCAAGGCGTTTCTTCCAATGCTGCTTAGACAGGGAGAACATTGCCTGTGATGTGGATGAGGCCCTCTGGCCAATCAGGAACCAGAGGCGTGATGCCTAATTCATTTTTGTGAAGGGGGGAGGAGTTAAGCAGGCCGGTTTACAATACCGTGCTGTTCTATGTGTGTACCCTTTTTGCTGCATATGTGTGTGTTGTTTTATATTTGACTATGAAAAAAGTAGGCCTACACTGAGACATTTTACAAAAGTCATTGTCATTCATATGGTGTGTTCCATTTCTAGGATTGTATTTTCAATGTTGCACTTCAGTGTGCTGTACATGCTTGGTAGTGTGCAGCAAATGCTTAGTTGTGTGTACTCGATGAATGGTATGTGTGTGTCATTTGAAAATATGTCTGTGTACCAAATGAAAACACAAGTTCCATTTTGTGAACAGTGAAGAGATTTGATGGCAAAGAGTCATCTTGCAAAGGGAGTGTCAGGTTTAGCATTTTGTGTGTGAGGTTTTCAGTTTGGTGTGTGCAGTTTTGAGAACGCCGTTATTATTTTGAGAAATGTGTGTTAACAATTGTGAAAAAGTGTAAGCTAATTATCTGGTTCATATGTGACCTGTAGGTAACGGCAATATTATTTTACTGAAGTATCCATAATAAAATAGATTAGCCATGGTCTGCCACGGTTTTCATTTGAAAGGATAGGCACATTTTTGAATTGCTAAACCCCTGAGCAGTGAGCTCAGCTCTAGATAGCATATTAGCTTTGGTCAAACGTAGTAGAAAATTACCGTCTCCAAAATGGAGAGTTTCATCTTTTCTGCTTGCTAGCCAAACCAGTTCAAGCAAAAAAAAAAGTATGAATAACATTGTAATTTGGACCTACTGTTTACCTTCAGAGCAATGAGCCTCTGCTAAAATGTAAAAAGAAAAGGTGAGTACAGGAAGAAATCCACCAAACTATACTTTTTAAGTAATCAAACCTGAATCATTACTATTATTTGTACACAGTTATCTGTAAACACAACAATCCTTCACTTTGCCTTTAAAAAGTTACGGTCGATATAACGAACATATTGGCAAACAGTTCCATATTTAATTAAGCTTGCTACCGAATTACAGCAACAGGATCGTCCATTTGGAGTTGTGTTTCTGGCAACCTGATTAAGGGAAGTCAATATTCACTCTTCTCTCAACTCTGTTTTGATCTCCATCCCCAAAGAGAAAATATCAGCTCTTTTATAGATGCTGCACTATGTTCACCATCTAGTTGCTAACTGTTGCAAGTACAGTTGTTTCATAAGTGTCTAGTTCCACATACCAGTGGCACTAGACACCAAAGGTCATGTAAACCATGCACTATTTATGAAATAAATAAATTAAGGTGTTTTCTTAATCAGATTATTTTCCAATCTACAGTGGCCTTGTTCATGCTAATGTCAAAATGTCCAGTAAAACAATATGTAATCAAAAATGAATGGCCCTCATTGTGACCTCCGTCTATTTCCAGATCCTTCCCTCTTCTCCCGCCTTCTGCTGCTTATCTTTAGTAACTCGATCCCCCTCGTGGTCCATCAGTGGCTATTTTACAATTTGGCTAAATCCAGCTCTGAGGTAACAAGTGACACCTTCTGTTTCTATGCTTCCGGTCGCTAGGCAACCTCAGCAATTATGCCACTGCCAAGAGAGGGAATGGAGGAAGTTGCACCCCGAGGCCTCCAGCCTCCATTAATCTTGGCTGCGGTCGCTCAGGCTTCATCCCTCATCTATAAGTGCAGAGCTTCCATACCAAGCCAGTGACGAGGGCATTCTGTAGCATGCTGCGCTTCCAACTGCTCTCATTAAATCAGCTCTCTCTCCTGTGTTATAGAGATGAATTTGTCTGGGGAGGACGTCTATGAGGGAATCAGTGATTGCACCAAAACACTCTGCTGCCCTCTGTTGTTCGTTACGGTTCAATAATGAATAACTGAGATGTTGAACTCAATTATTTTTTAAATGATTTATTATTAATGATAATCTTTATTTTCAGAGCACTTTTACATGGTGCTTCACACAAGGCAGCAAATTGAGTCAATGGAAATCAGAAGATCAAATATATCAAAAACTTAATGCTGGCCAAAGACATTAACTGGACTACAGACAAATAGGTGCAATACATTTCAGTGATTTTAAAGAAACCATTATGCAACAAAAAGGCTCCTGCCAGTGTTATATTACAATGTTATTGGAACATTGTTATTGAAGCATTCAAATCAGCAGCATTGTAATATTGTAGCCGATCAGGGAGGGAGCTTTTTTGTTACTTCACATTGGATTATGTTTGAAAGACTTTCTTAATATGCAAATTTGAAATTGGCATCAGACAATTAGCATCAGAAAAGTATACTTATAATTTATGTTCTAAAAACCTTAAAAGGTACTCACTGCCAATGAATGAAATAAAATAGGGGTTTTGTTTTATATTCTATTTTTTGTATATGTTGCACTAAATTTCTGTATGTTATTGTCTATGTATATTTGTTTTGCCAATTTCCCTTATGCCCATTGCAAACAGTATACGTGTAGAGAATATTGCTTCTAATATGTTTACAACACATAGTTCAAAGAGATAATAATATTTTCCTCAATAAAGACTTGATGATAAAATGTGACATCCAGGGCTTTTTGACAAAACAAGTCTTCTACCAGAAGATACAGAACACACACACACAGAGAGACACACACACAGAGACACACACACACACACACACACACACACACACACAATGACCCACTGTGTTGACGCAGTCAGACAGCAATTTCACAATAATTTGACTGCAAACAGAGTGCAGGACATAAATCAAGACTGTGTTCCCAGAGAGAGATGCTGTAATTGTCCCCACACTTTGTTCCAGAAGAATGAACACCACTGGAATAATACTCAAATAGAGACATGCTGCGAAGGAAATGTGCTTTTAAAGGCCAGCATGGTGTGGCTAACATCTTGTGGAAAAGGTTCCACATGTATATTTAAAGTATCACCCCTGAAGAGAGATTTCTAGCGAGGTGTCACTGTAGGTAAACATGAACTTCTTGAGTTAAAACAGTCAAATAAACTGACAAAACGGATTGTGGATTGTAAAATGTTACTGATCAGATAGGTTTGGTAAAAATGTAAATATTATGTTCCTCATGTGTGGTTTAAGGCACAAGACCAATAAGCTATATTTAGCAACAGTGTCTGTATCAGCTGTTTAGCCTGCTGCAACTTAGATCATTTTTCCTTTTTCCCCTTCTGTGCTTAAAAAAGCATTTCAGTCAGTGCCTCAAAGTATTACTTCACATCTTCATATCTACATGCATGCATCTTGTCATCCCTGGAACCCACTGAGTTACAGCATAAGGGGATATTTACCTCTGAAAAAGCAAGCGTCTCCTTTTTTTTATACCACTGCTATTATGACATCTGTGAGTCTGTTTTGGGTCAACACATGGTGTTGCGTCTTGATATGACATATGTTGTGTTTTAATGTATTATCAGTAGTTAGTCATTATCATATGTTGTTGTTTAAAATATAAGAATTTGTAGTTATCCCAAAACAGAAATGCAGAAATGTTTTGACGGAGTGGCTCGACATATTTGAAAAATATGGGTTGGATGAGCAGATACAAAACACTTTCATAGACTGGAAGCAGTCTCCATCAATGTGTATGCTTTAGTCTGTAAAGTGACCCTTAGACAGCTTCAGTTTACAGAGCAGTATTTCTCATACAGAGGGGCTAAGTCCATATATTAACCTTTTCACAGTACACTAAACACTGTTTGAAATGTCATAGTATCTCTTTCAAATATCTCAAGGGTATTTCTCTTGGGATAACCTGGTGGTTGGTCTGTTGCTAGTTCCACCATTTTAATCCAGTCTGAAATATCTTAGCATCATTAGATGGATTGCTACATAAAGAATATACATTTTAGGCCCCCAGAAGATACATCTCACTAGTTTTAGAGATCCCTTGACTAGTGCCACCATAAGGTTGACATTCTTGTTTTTTAGTTATTTATTGAATTGTTATAAAGTCGGGACAGATATACATGCTGCCTTTTCATAGCGCCATTATCAAAAAGACATTGTGATTAAAATATTAAAATATAATTTGCAGAAGAGGGTTGTACTTTGCCTGTGCTAATTGGTATACGTTAGCAGTATGACTTGTTAAGATAAGATGGTGAACATGCTGAGCAATAAACATGCACAACATCTACGGTCAAATCATCACAGCTTCGAGGGCCAGTGTGTACGATTTGGCGGCATCTAGTGGTGTTGTTGCTGATTGCAATCAACTGAAACTTCTCCCTTTAGCCGAGCGTGTGGGAGAACCACGGTGGCCGACAGGAAAACGTGAAAACTGCGAAGGGTCCCATCTAAAGCCAGTGTATGGTTTGTCGGTTCTGGGATACTGTTGAAAACATGGCGGCCAGCTCCGTATGGACGAAGATAAAAATTAAGTTAATTGTCTTCTGTCTCTATCGCGAGATAATGTGGTGGCTCACTTTGCTGTATCTATATTTTTCAACCTGTTTTTGCTGCTGAATCAGGTTGACATCCTGGATATATTCTTCAAACACATATTGTGGACCCTTCTATTTGCTTTTTTCCAAAAATGTATTGTTCATTTCCCCCAACTTGTTATCATATTTCTTCAGGAAGTGCAGTTAGTGACAAAGCAAATGTAAAAGATTTGCTCATTCGATAGATTTCCCTTCTTGATATGAGCAACTATACTCCAAATATGAATATAAATACACATCCGCAGTGAACAGACTGCAATTTTAATAACCATGTATACCTTCCCTCGGCTGGGGAAATAAAATCATATCAAGTCCAAATTTGACATTGGCCACTCTTTCCTGTCATGGCTTGTTGCAACGAGCCAAGTGTGCTGTTGTGTAAACAAGACCTGTGAAGCAATGAAACAGAGAACCACAGAGTGAGACAAGCATTGCGTAAGTAAGCCTGTGCTTTGGGTTATAATAAAAAAATAAAACATTTTTAAAAAATCAGTGAGGAGAAAATAGCAGCCTGGGAGACTAAAAGTAACCTCTCTACCACAGATGGTCCCCACGCTTTCCGCCAGTGGGTCAGTGGGTGAGGGAAGAGTGGAGGGGAGTGGAGGCGAGAGGAGAGGCAATGTGGCCATACGCCGCTATCCAGGGGAGAGTGTGGGCGATGCGGGCAGCGGGAAAGAGAAAGACAAGGACTTCCAAGGCCAAGTGGGCCGCGGTTTTTGCAGCGCACGCTGCTAAAAACAGACGCGATGACGCTCAGAGGTCAGCCGGCTGATTTGTCATCAGCTATTTTGAAATTGTTAACAAAGACTGACGAGGACGAGGGAGAAGTGTTGACATCACTGGTGCATGCTCACATCACTTTCTTGCCCCCGCATTCTTCCGATTGTGCAATCATCAAGGCAAGAGGATTCAAACGCTGTTTCCTGGCCTTAAGGTTGGGCCATATATGGCAACCAGGACAATATACTGGGTCTAGTAGGCTGGATGTTTGCGTCAGAGCATCACCTTTAGGTGGTCTCTGGTCCCTGCTGCTCATCAGAGGGGGTCACCCGAGTTCTCCTCTCTTCTCCTCTGTTCTTTCCGACCTATGAATGTGGAACTGTTCCCCTCTGAGTCACGACACACTGTCCATTCAAACCTTGTAAATAAATGACGGGTAACCCTGATGAGCCTTTTGAAATGAACTCTTACTATAAAACCTCTCGCACATAATGGAATAACTTGGTATTACTTTGACACAAAGGTAAATGACTGACCCTGCCCGGGAAAGAGAGAAACATTTCTGACCTATGACCTTTGACAGGAAATGAGCTTACTGTAATGCAGTGCCAGTGTTTTTTCTTCTTCTTTCAAATGCCACAGAAGAATGAGCAAACACCTCTCAAACCCCTCCTCTCTACAAACACTTCTCAACACTAGGACCTACTCACACCTACACGCCACATGGCCCGTGCAGTATCAGGGAGTTGCCAGCAGAGAGCAAACAAGACTGCTGCTTGAAACGTAGCTATTTTTGCTGTGGCAGGCACAGGGAAACATGATGCAATGTCAAGAGGAAGAACCTACAGAACAATCACTGTTTGAAAAAGGACGAGTTACCTTTACGATCAGACGGACACTCGATAAAGTCCACCCCCCCAATACATTGTTGCTATTTGCAGCGATGTATTGTGTGTGGGCGTGCTAACCATCAATGCCAGATATACGGATATACTAGAAATGAAAGGTCACCTGTATGTCTAAACTTTAGGCTCGATCTCAGGAGCAGGTTTTACTGCCTGAAATGTATCAGGAGATATTACTCAAAATATTTCGAAATGAATTAGTTGTTAGGCAAATAAGTGTGTACATGTAAAATGAATTAAACAGCATATGGTTGTTTAATTGTAGCTTAAGAGGAGTGTATCAATAAAAAGTGAATTTGATCTTTTTGAATGATGGAGTATTTTCAGTGTTCAGTGTTTACTTCATGGTGACCATCACTCAAAGTCCATATGGTCGTATTAGTAATCAGAACTCCAACTACATCACCCACCTCCACCACACCCACACAATGCTGTTCATTTGTGACTCAATTGAGGATCTTTTCATCTGATGTAATCCATGTATTCCTCCCTTTGACAAGAATACAGACATGCTGCCCTCCTGTGGCCAAACATATCAAGACAAGAACCCACAGAATGAGTCAAGGAGCCTTTTAGTTACATTTATAATTTGTCAACGACCACACATGATAAATGGAGCTGTACTCGTATAGCACTTTCTAGTCTTCTGACCGTTTTAACACTACATGACATCATTCAGACCCATTCATACACTGATGGGAGGAGCCACCTGTTCATCAGGACTAACTAACATTCACACACATCAACACACTGTAGGCACAGCTACGGGAGCAATTTGGAGTTAAGTGTCTTGCCCAAGGAGACATCGACGTGGGCTAGCTGAGCCGGGGATCGAACCGCCGATGCTCTGATTGAAAGACGACCCTGCTCACCACTGAGCCACAGTCGCCCCTACATAACCATTATGTACTTTTTCTTTTATTGTTTTTTTGGACGGTATTAAAAGCACTTGCTGTTTAAATGTTGCTATATTCAGCGGAAAATTGGATTTGCATTAAAGCTCAAACCCGTAGTCAAGGTTCCCTGGAAAGTGAACCGGGTCATTGACCGGAAGAGTTAAGTGAGAAAGCCTCTCACACACAAACTAGTGAGCTAGAAGCTTTTTAAAGGCAAAGCATTCCAGCTTGAGACAACAAACGCAGCTACAGTGCAGGATATGCATGCAACATCTTATACTAGACAGACAGTGTTTGCAAAGAATGACATCATTGAAACTGGATGCCCCACTTACACCAATTATACCTGACATGCTCTCCTTCTTCACATCTCCCTCTGTCTGTCTGTCTCTCTCTCTAGTTTCATGAGAGGGTCTGGTTGTTGCTGGCCTCCAGAATGGACATGATGGACATTATTCTATTGATAAGAAAAGAAGAAATATTGAGATATAATAGTAATCTTTATGTAAGACTTAGCTTGGTGTGACAGAAAATGAAAATGTGCCACAATAGTAGAACGAGAATAGTATCAATCTATTTACAACAACTTGTTTTAAATAAGAAAAGTCCTTCCGATCAGTCCAATTATTATGACTTACATTCTTTATGTTCAGTTTATATGACAAGCTTGTCATGATGAATTGAAGTGGTGGAAAGTTAACACATGCAAACATAAGGTACTTTTTTTTTCAATTCCATGCAAATTTACATTTGTACTACAATTTAGTAGGGACCCTTTTACTTACCTAATCTAAAAGTAACATGCTTATTCCACACATATACTTGTATGTATGGAAGCTTTTTCACCGCTGAGTCAATTACAGTTTGATATCTATATCCCAGGAGAAAGTAAATAGATTGGATAACATGACCGCCTTTCACCATGCCAAAAGTCAGGTCTGACATGTATTTCCTTCTAAAGAAAGTCCGTACTAATCGACTCCTTGCTTTTATTGAACATGGTTGAATAGTTCATGCTGTAGAAAGTCTTTTGACTTTGAGAAAAGGCCCAGGTGGAACTAATAAACTAATTAACAATGGCTCTATTTCATTAAAGTGTCCCTGAATGGAATTATGGAAAGCATTGGAAAGCAATGCCACCTAATAAAAAAACACAAGCAGAATATTTCTAAAGTTATCAATATCGCCTATATGATGGTATTAATTACACCTCTGCTTTTCATTACATGGCAAGTCTATATATATATATATATATATATATATATATATATATATATATATATATATATATATATATCTGTTGTGAAGAGTTGATTGGCCATTTAATTGGATTAAAATAGTCCTCAATAAAAATAGGGATAAGGCAACACAGCAACTTCTACCACTTTGACAGATGATATCATTAGTTAAGGTTATAATGGCTGCCATTTCACTTGATCAAAAGCGGGGGCTGTTTTATCAAATCACGCACATTTGTGTCCGCTGCAGACGGACATGCTGTTATTGTTTTTGGGAGTGATTATCCCGATCCGAAAAGAGGAAGCAAACGCTCGAGCCAATGTGGCTTTAACTCTCAGCCATCCTCCTCCGGGGAGAACTGTGACGTCACACGGAAGCGCAGCCAATCAGCAAGCGTCTCCGCTCAAGCTGGAGGAGCAACTCCGTGTTGTTCGCGCAGGTGGCGTGCAATTTGTCGCGTGTACGCGTGTGAGAGTGTGCGTGCGTGCGTGTCTGAATGCCAACAAGTTGAAATTATTATTATATATTTTTTTTTAATCATTCTTTTTCCCCAAAAGAGCTTTGAATTAAGCTACGGAAGTAAGCCGGGGCTCCGGTGAGTGAGGCATCTTTCAGAGCAGCCCGAGGAACCGGGGAGAGAGAGAGAGAGAGAGAGAGAGAGAGAGAGAGAGAGAGAGAGAGAGAGAGAGAGAGAGAGAGAGAGAGAGAGAGAGAGAGAGAGAGAGAGAGAGAGAGAAAATACTTTCCACAACAACGGCGACTCTAATGAACTCGAAAATAACAAGTTTTCTACGCGCAGCCGTTGAAAACAAGCCACATCTACGCAGTATAACGAATGCCGGCGTGTCCTTCTTTCGACACTAGCGAACTTACTTGGAGCGAAGACTGTTGCGGCTGCTCGCGCCGTTGTTGTTTTATTCAGTATTTGTAGTATTTGTTTTATTTTTGTATGTGTGGTTGGCGGTTTAGCAGTCAAGTAATAGTCCCGTGTGCCTTCTTTTTAAACGCGTTACGTCGCTCACGTTAGCTAATGAAGTCGTAGTAGCCGTCACGGTAACAGTACTACGGCGTAATTGTAAGGGATAAAGCCATAAGCTACTCAGAAGGAGGGGGGGAGGAGAAGAAGAAGAAGAAAAAATGCTAAAGACGCTGACGAAGAAGCTAAGAAGACACTCGCTCAACGAGATACATCCTTTCCAGCTGAAGGTAAGTGTTGACGCGAGAGCCGCCTGCTATTGCAACGCCGTCGGCTTGTAGTGCGACGTCCTCAAAGCGCCGGCTGTAGCTGTCAGTAAGTTACACCGCGGGGCCTACACGAGTACAGCTGCGGTCACACACACACACCAGCTTGTCTGTGGACAGCGTGGCTTTTACTTTTTTCTTTTTTATCTTGTGACTCCGTTGACTTTGTGTGCCTGTTTCACTACGCAGCTTAAATGAGTTCACAGCCTGCGTGACCTATGCCCGATGGGGGTGTGTGTGAGTTCATTAACACTTTCCCTTTCACACTTTCCCTTTCACGCGCACACACACACACACACACACACACACACACACACACACACACACACACACACACACACACACACACACACACACACACCATGAGACATATAGTAGACTGTACAGCTTCTCTGTTGTAAATTGCCAGCCTGTGGGTCCTTTATGTTTAAAGCATGTGTTGTTTGGAGGTTGTTGTTGTTTTTGTTTGTTTGTTTGTGTTTGTTCTGCTTCCAAGCACCTCGACCCATTCATTGGCATGCCTTACAGGACCGAGCCAGATGTTTTACGAGACGGAAAAAAACCTCCCCCTTGGAGATCCACGGTTCTACCAAACACACCAGCAAACATGTGGCGCGTCAACAAACTCTCCCACTCACAGATCATTCACTCATTGACTCTGTTGACACTGTAGTGCACAGTGTAAATCACTCTACGCTCATTTTCCAGACTTCTCTTCTCTTGTCTGTGTGTGTGAGTGAAGAGAAGATACTTGCGAAATTAGCCCAGGTTCTTCATCTACAAAGAGAAAGCTGGAAATAGTTGTGTGTGTGTGTGCGTGTGTGTGTGTGTGTGTACGTGTGATGTTAGCGAGGTAAGCTTATTTAGGCGTATCGGCCTGCAAACACTAGAATACCTTCATTGTCGTGGCTGCGATTGTCCCGACATGGTCGGTCTTTGCCCTTCCAATTTCCCCACAACAAAATCTGCGTGTGCTGCAATTGTTGCTGCTTACTGGATTTGCATAATGCCTCTCTTTTGGTGAGTGGAGGGGTTGAATTGTATCCTGCATGGGTCACCAACTTGCTCCGTCTGCAACAATGTCATATGGCAGCCATTTTGTGCAAAAGTGCACCGGTTCAAAGGCCTCGGCTGGAGGATGCGGGGGAAAGCGTGCCATCCCCGTTGTCTGCTTTTGTGTGTGTGTGTGTGTGTGTGTGTGTGTGTGTGTGTGTGTGTGTGTGTGTGTGTGTGTGTGTGTGTGTTGGTGTTGGTGTTGGTGTTGGTGTTAGTTTGCATGATGGGGAGAGTTAACTGTGAGTGGTGACTAGGCACTGTTGCTTACAGTCTGATGCTTGAAGATTTCTTCAAGCTGATCATTGTTACTCCGAAACTGATACTCAGACTTTTTTACGAGGAATTCCCTCTGTAAACAGCAATGGTTGTGATTATTTATTTTAATGTTTTTTTGACAATTGACTTTCTTTGTAAGTTGCCACCTGGTTTGGGAGGCTACTGAACCTACATTTACACAATATAGTGGATTGAGTCAGCCAGCACCAGCCAGCCAATCAACTTTGAGCGAAGGAAACTTAAAGGATCAACGTTGTCATGATAGAAACTTGAATACATCCAGTTGTTTGAATGGGATGTTTTCACTGCGATGTATAAAAGACAATAGAGAGAACCTGTTTAACTTCAACTTTACCTAGCTCTTAGAAGCTTATAATAATTTCCAAAATCATCTGTCGGTGCGTTTTTCAATGTTTACGCAAAGGTTATATTCACACAGAAAATCACTAAGGACCTACCCACCTTACGCTTTGGAAAAACACTGCAGTTTTCAGTTAGTAAAGTTTGTTTTCATATATATGACATCTTTTGTTCTTGTTTGGAAAACTGTTCTTGAAAAACAGACTTGAATATATAGTAAATATTTTGATTGAAAACAAAATGGTTGTAATGTTAATTTGTTATTTGCATACATCCCATGATGCTTGATCTGTAGTATGAAGTCATTTCTCAGTCCCATTTTTTTTTAAAGACAATGGTGCTTCATTATATAGATAGCTGAGATTGTTCTGCAATTTGTGATGTACAACACATGGGTATCTATCAAATGCAAGTGAATTTAAAAGGTGAATTTAAGAAATTATGTAAAATCGAGAAAAAAGACCTTAGACCCCAGAGGGTTAATGCAAATAACCGAAGATAACTACGTTTCTGAATAAATAATTGTCTCGAGCTGCTATAACAAAACAAAGTGGCTCATCGGCGATCTGTATCGGCGGCCAAATTCAGTGACTGGGTTATCTCTAAAAGTGTTCTGCCGGTCAGTTCCATGACGTGCAACCACGAGACAATACAAACAGTGAATTTAGGGATCAGTTGCGTTAGCCCTTGTCATTTTGCAACTGTGTTTAGCACAGTACTTCAAGTGTACGCCCTCAGGAAACATTGATGGTCCTGGTGTGAACCCTGTTTCCGTCCACATTTTCGTAAAGTAGAATTCTGGTTCTGGGTGATGTAGTTTTTGAGGATTTGTTGAAGTCGCAGAATTATTTTCGATACTGCCATCTTTTTCTTTCTTTTTTACAGAAAAAACACTTTCCCAAAAGGTCCTGATATGCTGTAAAACCGGAAAAGGCATCTTTCACGTTGTGAACTAGTAAAATACTAAAATGCGCTCTACCTTTTACCTCCTTTTACATCTGGGTGATGCGTTAGCATGTTCGATGTATTTCCATGTACATGCCCTGCAGCGATGGAGCAACGGCGACACACCGCGTCCTTGTCTTCTACACAGGTGTCTCTCTCTCTCTCTCTCTCTCTCGGTCTCCCTCTCCATCGCTAAAAGTTTCCATCGCAGAACGTTGGTTCCACATTTACGTGCATTAGTCAACATGTGGAGTATTCTGCATGCGGCCGCGTGCACCCTACCATGACGAAGTGAAAAGAGTCTCAGGTCTCACAGGCCCTGTTACAGTACCTATCCTAGGAGCTTACACTAATCAAGACTACTTATACTGTACAATGAGGAAGATCCTCTCGACTGTGAGGGAAAGAGCAAATGAACCACCTCGGACCCTGTGTGGTGTGTTTTCATGAGACGGGGGGGGGGGGGGGTGATGTGAGACAGTGTCCATGTCAGTGCGGAAGGACAGTGCAAAGCTGATATGTGTGCGTACGCTGTGACATTGCCATTGATCCAGCTTAGCAAGCTGCTCAGTGATGCAAGGGACTGACAAGGATTTCATTCAGATGTTCTTGACACACAAACTCTTTGTCTTAGCCTTTGCGGGCATGTAAACACAGTCTCGGTTTGCTCATGTGCCTCAGTTCTGTTAATGATAGCAGTCTGTAATTATCGCCTTAATGGTGTAAGACTCTCGTGTGTGTTAAATATAATGTGAATTAAAAATAAGATTTTGACGATTTGATTATTTGTCTGTTTCATTTTCTCCAGAAACAATTATCAACGCAGTCTGGACGTTACACATTGGAGGAAATCTAACATTTTTATCTCGCTCTCACTAATAGGCTATATATTTATATATTTTCTCTAAGCAAATCGTATCGCAGTCGATTTGCTCTAATGCATGCATCCAGTTTGCAATTATGTTTAGAATTGGACTGCATTGGATTGCATTGCATCATACGTAAGCATATCAATTTCAAAGATTATAAACCCTTTGGTCAGGTCTCGGACCTCGAAATGGAATTCTTCAGTACTGCAAAACATTGTGGCCAAAGTGGGAGGAAAAAGATGGAAAGAGCTTCTCCAAAGCTTGTTTGGTGCAGTTTTTTGTTTTTTTTTTGTCCCGCAGGCCAATGTTCTCATGGCTCTCATGGCTGGTAGCAGTCCACATCCTCACCTCATACACTATTTGAATATTTGTAATGCAAAGTTTACTAGTACACTAATGTGACAGCAGAAGAGAGGTGCATTTAGCTTTTCAAATGCCATATTCACATGTCTTTGGCTCCCCAGTTTGTTAACATTGTGAATGTGAGGCTAATGAGTCAAAGCGCACGGGTGAGGGTGCGACTGTGGGTGGTCCCGATTGAACATTTGATCGGGACGTGTTTGTGCCCCCTGGTGTTTACGTTGTGTGCACCCTTCCTTTGCACGCGGTTCCTCATCTCTCAGAGTACATGTGGGTCTGTTGCATTATGTTCTGCTTCAGTCTGGTGAGGAGCCAGTTTACTACAGTGAGCGCTGTGGGAAAACCTCTGGAAAGGCTGTATCCATGCTTAGTGTGAGGCAGCCCATCCAGGATGGAGTGGTGCAAGAGTTAACACAAAAATAAAATGAACAACTGGAAGTGACAAGAAACGTAATTAACACATCTTTGTCCTATGAAGAAGTTATATACATAGATTGTCATCTAATACATAAAGGTATTTTACATCCAGCTGCTAAACTAGTTCAACTTGTGATTGTGTGTCAGTGCAGCTGCTAGGTACAGGTCTAGGTACTCTTCAATAGTGCATTTAATGTATTTCAGAACATCCATTTAACAGCATATTTTTGTGCTAGAATGATGGCGATATAGTAGCTACTGTTCTTTTGTCTTTTGGGAGCACAATGTCCAACCATAAACTCAACGCCAGTGTAGTATATTGTAGCTAGCTATGCCAAAGCAAAAACCATAGACTGAAAAAACACACGCAATGTTTTTTTACACTGCCTAGTGCCTAACAGTTAAGATGCTATTCATAAGAACAATTCACATTCGAAAATCAGATGATGAGAAATCATTGAAAATTCCCAAGTTTTCCCTGTAAAATAAAACCCCAAACTTGACTGAGGGTCTTAAACAGTATGGGGAGCTGGTGGCACGGTTCTGAAGAGGAAAGCCAATGAGGAAGTGTCAAATGGTCATCGGGGGGCAAATGTACAAATCATTGAAGCAAACAATATAAACAATATCTTATATATAAAACATAGCAAGCATTATAAATATTAACACATTAACACAAAAAAAGAAAGAAAGTAAACAGACTTAACCTATTTGGTTTGGGCGATATTTGGAACAAAGTTATTAATCACTGATCTGAAAAGTTGTCCAGTGTGAATGTTGAGTAAATCTCCTGGGGAAAGCTGTGTTAAAATAAGTTTGATTGAAGTCTATGAGAAAATGACTCCCTCAGTAAACATTGTAAACATGAGTTTATGGTCTCAATCTCTAGTTTCTAGTTTTCTTCAATACAGCGTGATATTCATATAGTAAATTATGGTCAATTTAGAGTCAAATAGACCATAAAGCAGAGTATGCTTTAGGGTGGGGTTACAAGGTGATTGACAGGTCGCTACCACTACCACTACTTACTACTTACAAGTACTTAAGTACTTGTTCAATGTCCAGGCCTATAACTGAGACACCCGGTGATGACATCATATTGCGATAACTCATTAAAAGTCTTGCACAAGTGAGCGACACGCGTGCTACATGTCTGTTCTCTGATCCATCGACAACCACTGAGACGGCCCCTAAGGGGTGAGGAAGGCTGTCAGCTTAAGTCTGCACAGACACTGATGGCTGAGAGGCACTCGGAGAAATCCAAGCTGCTTATTCTAGCGTTTCAAACGTAAAACATGTCGGGAAATTGAGTGATGATCCCGATGAATTAAATGTCTCAGACTAAACTCGTGAACGGGACATGAGGTTTATGAACCACCACTTCATTCTTAGCGTCCCGCAGCAGTAACTTTCAACAGGATTTCAGCCGTTTCATGGATGCTGCCCAACAGTGATTCACTGGAGTGCACGGTGGAGCTAAAGCCCAGAGACAGCCGCTTGCCAAAATACATTTCCTTCCCACAGTTATTGCTCGGTGTAATTTTCCGACAGATTTCATGAAGTGACTCTAGCTCGAGACTCCTCGCGAGCCACCGCTTGCTATTTCTTTCTTTTTTTCTGTTGTCTTGAACGCTGGCTCTGGAATTGTTCATTGAGAATCTGTCCCACAGCTCTTGTACCCTCAAAAGGCAAGAAGGCTGCACTAAGGCCTTATCGAAAATATCTTAAACTTCTTACCTTGAAATTCTCAGGCTATGCACTTAATGTGCTGTTTTTTACCTTAACATGTACTGGACCACGAAACTTTATGGGAACTGGGACTTTTTGCAGTGTTTTACCTTTGTTTAGCGTTCTTTGGTGTCTATTCTGATCTATTCAGAGTGCCATGACATGTCTATTTATATCTCATAAATCCTACATTCTATGCTGATTATCTACATTAAACTACATATTCATGATGGGGGAAAAATGCCAGAATGTCAAAGGAATTTTAGGAAACTACATATTTGAGCTGCAGTGATGTTTGTGATGACAGGAAATGTTTTTGTTTTAAAACATTTGTAAGTACAGAAATGTATTTTATGCGATGTAGCCTTTTGATCTGTGAAATTATACACTGGAATTCACACTTGCCATGCATACAGTTTTTCCTTATTGGGCTCTAAGGCCCTAGCTACTTTCTCCCTTTTCCCTCTTTCGGGAAGAAAGGAAGAGTGTGTGTGTGTGTGTGTATGTGTGTGTGTGTGTGTGCATCCGAGAGTAGAAGGGACGACACGATGCTTGTGTGGATGCATGTGTGTAAGCACGCGCGCACACACAAGCACAGATGGCAGCTGCTCAGCGCGGCCTCTGAGTGGTAATTACTTAACTCTTCGCGCCGCGGTCTGCAGGGTATCTGTGTTGGTCTATTTGATTTCAAAGAGACACGCTGTAGGGGGGAAGAAAGTAGATTGGACTTAGACAGAACTGTGACTCAACTCATCCAGTCTTATTGTCACTTAAAGCATCTATACAGTATGTAGGGCAGCTGCAGAACACAGTTAATCAGCGCAAATTTTAACTGGAGAGAAATGATGGATGTCTTTTTTTCCCGAATTAACTTATACAACAAGTGTTCAAGTCTTTGAGGCGTTACCATATGGCATATTTGACCTACAGTATGAGCTCAATCCTTTTTTCTTTTTTTCTCCCAGATTTCTTACCATGGCAGTGGAGAGGGAGGGGAGAGTGACGACTCAGAGGGGGAGAACCAGGAGCTTGCCCAGATTGACAGAGGTAGGCGCCCTCTGTCAAAGCAAAACATTTTTTCACTGTAAATAGACGATGAGCCTCCCCAGCGCTTATTGATTCTTGCACATTATAATTAGACGTTTCAAGTCAACAGTTTAAATATGGGATTTGCGTTCTTTTGCAACCACGTCCACACCTTCCCCTTTGACATTTCCCTGTTGGTCGAACCCTCCAGAGAGGCGGAGAAGCTGTGCCCTCACACCTTTGGCCACCAGCCAGCAGCACAACCAGAGCCCCCTCTCCCCAGCTCGGTTACGACGCCTTCGCCTCCTCTTAGACGCCAATCTGGATCGCCACTCCTCGGAGGAGGAGGAGCTCGAGCGGATCAGCCGTGGCGACAACCGGAAGTGGGTGTCGGCACTTCCCCAGCGCCACGGCGACCACCACAGCAGCGCCTCCAGCGACGAGGAGGTGCGGGACCTCTTTGGCTGCGCGTCACCGGCTGCCTCCGCCAGGCCACTGGTCGAGCCGGGCGCCTGCCTGGCCGCCTCCCCGAGCCCCGTACTCTTCAGCTCCAGTCCGCCGCGCAGCCTCAAGCCACCCCCCATGCGCTTTCAGCTGCAGGTGGTGCAGCCGGTGGCGCGTCCCATCATTTTGACCCACTTTGACCAGTCAGCACCTTATAGGAAGTATCGGCACAGTTACGGCAGAGAGCCGGGGAGGCCGAGTCTGGATCTGGAGAAAATGCAACAGGTTAGTAGTCCAAGCTGTGGTTAGATACCTCTTAACTTCTTTTTTGTTTTTTCATTTGCCAAAATATCAGCGTTGCAAGATATCTTTGAGCACTGAGCACTTTTAGACAATTATTCTCCGCACGATGTTTTAAATTATTTTCTGCCTTATTGTGAAGGGCCCAAGCAAATAATCACTAAGCTGTTTGTTTCATCTAACTCTCTAGACCAGGGCTGTAACGCACATTGTAGTGTCAGGGCTGCTAGCTTGGCTTAAGACATTTAATCTGCAGTCAAATTATTACATAATATTACTAACCTAATAAAAATAATTTAAACATAGTGATTCGTCTCTCCCTCAGAGGGAAGTGAGTGAGTAATTCTCCGTAACCAGGGTACAAAATAAAGTCACCTAGCTCAATTTGTAGTTTCGTCTGTTACACCATATGATCCATTATCCTCTTTTTAGTCAAATTCATTTTCTGTCCCCAAATTCTTGAAAGCATGCACAGGATGCCGGTTCCTTTTTAAGAAACAACATTTCACTGTTAGTTATACAAGTATTTTTCTTAGCATTATGAATCCAATTTTTTCATGTGATTTGATATTTAACTGTAGCAGGATGTCTATCCCCCCTTGCCCGCCACTAATAGCTAATGTCGGGCTGAGTATTGGGCCCCAACAATACAATGATGCACTACTAATACTACTAACCGGCTACCCTACCCTACCCCCCGCGACACACACACACACACACACACACACACACACACACGTGCACGGCAAGAACAAAGTCTTCCTTTCGATAGCCGGACGCGCACCGCCACGGTGGTCTGGCTGGAGAGGGATGAAGGAGATGGAGGCACGGACGGCAGATGTCCACCCTCGATTTCTCACAAAGGCTGGCAAGCGAGGGGAAACGATGAAGGGGTGGAGGCAGAAGGAGAGGATTAAATACACAACAGAAAAACGACGGCCACTAATGAGTCATGGAGAAGCTGGTCCACTAATCATTAAAATCCAATAGACTTGTTGCCCCTTACCAATGGATGGGAAAGCGTGTGTGTGTGTTTTTTTTTGCAGAGATAGAAACTGCAGGTTCAGGGGTCCATATGTCCATGGGGTTTTTAGAGGGAAAGAACAGATGATGAGGGACAGCGGGCAGCAATGAGAGGGGTGTAGAGAAACAAAAAAAGAGGAAGAGAGTGTGTGTGCGTGAGTGAGTGAGTGAGTGAGTGAGTGAGTGAGTGAGTGAGTGAGTGAGTGAGTGAGTGAGTGAGTGAGTGAGTGAGTGAGTGAGAAAGGCTGGGGTACGCGTGTATCATCCAGTCTTTTTGTGTGCATCCTCCTGTCTGAGAGTTCGTTGCTGTATCCGTGTGTGTACGTGTGTGCGTGCGTGTTTCCACAGTGCAAGTGTGTCTGTATGTGTGAGAGTGTGCACACTCAGTCAAGTGGAATGGGAGGTGCTGCAGGGAATACAATAGGGGGCCTACAGAGGTAGCTAGCAGACTCAGCTCCAGTCTCACCATTAACCCTTTAGCTGGACCATTTCCAGCCACAAAGTCTGCCTCAACTTCTACACGTTGACCGCGTCATTTCTTTCTCATATGTTGTTCTGGAGTTTCAAACCTGAGAATCGAAGCTGACTTCATAAGGGGAAAAAACTCATTTAAAAAGGTGTCAAACTCAGTGGAATTCGGTGTTATATGGAACGTAGAGTCGTGCGAGACTGCTCTCTAGGATTGAAAAAAATCCTTTTGGAACCTCATATGAGAAGTCTTTTGTATTAGGAGAGAATGACATTTTTTGACATGCCTTGCGCTCTCATTGGCTGCAAGCTCCCCGACAGGTCGGACAGATAATTAGCCTAACGCATCGGTCTGATGGCGATGCCTCTTGGTCGCGTCTTCGAAACAGCGAGCGGCGAGCCAACGCCAGTTCGCCTCGGACATATTTTAAAAACATTGCTGTGATTGGCTTACAGAAACTGATTGGTTCATTCATCGTACACGTATCCATTTAGCTGACGCTTTTATCCGAGGCGACTTACAATAAGTGCATTCAACAACAAGAATCAAGAAAGTAACGTTTCTCCAAGAAAGCCAAACTACAAAAACACCATAAGTAATACAAATACCAGAAGTTAGAGCCATTCAAGTGCCACTGAAGTGCTAATCTGTTTTTATTCAAGAAAAGATGTGTTTTTAGTTTCCGGTGGAAGATGTAGAGACTTTCTGCTGTCCTGATGTCAGTGGTTCCACTGAGGAGTCAGGACAGCAAACAGTCTTGGTCTTGGTACTGTCGAGTGTTTAGCTCACAGTGAGTAATCGCTGTGAGACTTAGAGACGGACTATGAATGAACAAGAGTGTAAAGAGTGTCTTCCTTACTGAACTTCCGCTTGAGCTTCATTGATCAGCAAGCAAGGCTCCCAGTCCTCGGTGTGACCAACACTAGCTCAGACAGACGTGCTTCTTCCCAGAAACGAGTTCCACCCCGCAGCAGCTGTGATGGGTCCTATAAACCAACTATAAACCAGCCTCGAGTCATACATTTATTTATCCGTCTAATCATTCTCTTAAAAGCAGGGTTAAAAGGTCAAACCTAAAAGGTACAAAATATAACAATACACACCTGTTGCTCATAGCTGACAGTTTACATGCGGTGGCCAATGTGCTAGTTTACCATACTTCCAGCCAGTTCCCAAGCATAACGTGCATTATTTAAAAATACAGACTAAATGGAAAAAAAATTCTGTTTATTTGTTACAGTTTGAAAATGATCAAACTTTCTTGCAATGGGATAATCTCTTATATTGAACATCATGCTCAGTTTTTTTTAACTAAGATTACTGTTGTGTAGTAATGCATTTAGAAGCGTAGATTTAAAAAAACAATAAACAAAGTGATAAGCTTTAAACAGTGGTTATGCTATATAGCGCTCACCAGGGATTAGCCCAGATAAAGTAAGCCACAGCTTTATTTGTGAAGCAGGATTCATACACAATAAGGCCATTTAAATTCTTTAAATAAATCCTTGAAACAACAGAAGAAATGTGGTCAACCGTCACCGAGACTAAATGTTTAAATCAATCCCCCTAAAGCAATCACAAAGATAACTTACTCTTTGTATTTCTGATGAATAACCAAAACAAGTTGCTAGTTGTCAAGTCACAACCTGTTGGCCGTGTGTGTGTGTGTGTGTGTGTGTGTGTGTGTGTGTGTGTGTGTGTGTGTGTGTGTGTGTGTGTGTGTGTGTGTGTGTGTGTGTGTGTGTGTGTGTGTGTGTGTGTGTGTGTGTGTGTGTGTGTGTGTGTGTGTGTGTGTGTGTGTGTGTGTGCACAGTTTAAGAGGAGGGTAGTGTAGGGGTGAATAGAATGATTGTGCTGCCGTCAGAGTGGTGCACATGTGGGATGAAAAGCAAAGACAATATTATAACCCGATCATTGAGATATTGGTGTCGACTCGTTGTTCGTAGTAAATCAGCTTAAAACTGTAATGGTGTAACAAACTGGAACCCAAAAGCACGACTCTGAGAGAGAGAGGGGTAACAAAGATGATCGTCTTTACTTGGTACAGGCAGAGTCAAAACCGGGAGATCAGTCCGTGAGGCAAACAAGTCCAAAAAGGGTCAGGCAGAGAATCGGAGGTCAAGGCAGGCAGGCAGGGTCAGAACAGGCAGATCAGGAATATAGACTAAGGTAACGCTGGAGCGCTTGGCACGAAAACACAAAACAATCTGGCAGAGGACAAGTGCAAGTGAGGGGACCTAAATCCTGACAGACTAATGAAGGGATGGGCTGCAGGTGAGATGTGCGTGAGAACCAGGTGAAGGGAATGGATGATCAGGTGTGAACGTCCGGGTCTGAAATTAAACCAGCAAACAGAATGAAAACAACTAACATGACGGGGAATTCGTGGCAAAAACACTTAAATACAGATTTACGGCCCTTTTTTAAAGTGAGTATAATAATTTTTTTAGGATTGAACAAAACCATAGGCTGCGTAGTCTCCTTGACGTCACCCTGTAGGTTCCTTAAAAGAGCCGCTGTGAAGCTCCGGTCACGCAGTCGGAATGGGCAGAGGTGGGTCATTGGTCTGAGGCCCTGGTGACGCACTAGAACAGACCTGCTACAGCACCCACTCAAGACAACCATGAACTCTATTGTCTAACTTTATTCCTTAATATGTATTTATACTATAGCTATATAAGATTTAAACTGATGAGTTTTATACAAATGTACACCCTGAAAAGCAACGTATCCTCATTCAATGATATTTTATGAAGAAGTTACTCCTCATCTCGTGCGTTTCCCTAATTCCAGCAACACGTGTCATTTTTCAGGCGCATGCTCCATTTTTAAAATGAACTTCCGTGAACTTTACAGAAAACTACTCTGTTGAGTTTGGTTTGGCGATAAAACTACTGCGTTAGATTTCAGTGAGTTAAGGGCCGTAAGTAACTACATCTCGCAAGTTGGGTGACTAATAAATCAACTGTTCTCGTTCCAAACGGGGAACGAACAGCAGTCTCCTGGCTGAAAGGTCGCTGGTTATTGGACCTGTGCACCGTTTCTATACTCCCCTCGTTCAAGATTACAACGTGCACAACACTCTAAATGCGTTCCTGCGGTATCTACTAATTAGGTGGCATTCTTTTTCGTTGGTATAGCTACGAACGCTGGATGAGCACGGTCTGTTGTTATGAACGAGGATGTTAGCTAGAGAGTACCAGGCTGTAAACACGTTTATGAGCTCTAGAGATGGACATTTTAACATGGGGTCGGATTGACTTCCTATGTGGAGCCAGCCTCAAGCGGCCATTCGAGGAACGGCAGTTTCTTTTTAACTTAATCACATACAGGAATAACAAAATATAAATGAAATACAAAGTACAAAAGTTAAAACATTTTAAATCTGTGTTCAAGCAGCTTGTCTCATTGATCATTTAAAAAAAAGAAAAAAGATAAGAGCTGACAGGAGGTGAGCATGAGGGCATGTGCACGCCAGCTCACTCCCACATCACAACAGCAGGAGTCTTGTGTTTCCATTCTTTCCCGTGCTCCCTTCCCCCTTTAGAAGCTGCTTTCCCAACTCCAGACAATTCAAATGATTGTGTGGTCCCTCCTCCCCCTCTGTTTTTTTGGGAGTGGGAGACAGGATATTGCATAAGCGCCATTGACTGACTGTTTAGTTCAGTGAGACGGCTGGATCTGTCTCACATCCTCCATCATCCCGATGTAATGTTAATTGACTGCCGAAGCACGTTTGTTATTTTTGCTGTTTTTAATATAAAGATTTCTTGAAGTGATGGTTGTGAAATGGTTGAATTTCAGTAATAGAATTGGTTAGAATCAGCACTCACGTGCACATAAACATAGCATGACTTTATCCAGACGGTTGTGCTCAAGTGGTGCTTTGTGGGGTTCACAAGTGTGCTGGTTTTACACCGTTTTTGGATCGTCATGGACGTACAAAGAAGTGTTGTTGTTGTTGTTGTTGTTGTTGTTGTTGTATGCTTCTTCCATGGCTGTCATTGTGCATTCTTGTCCTCCACAGAAAATGCTGCTGAAAAAGAGCTGTGGAGGGAAAACGCGGACTATAAAGATTCGGGTGAGTTTCTCACAGTGAAGAAAAACCCAAACCCTCTTGTAGTATTTTAGTGTGACACATTTAGACAGTTAATTGTATGTTTATAAATCCTGTTGTTGGTTGCTGGCTGCCATAAAGAAGAGTTGTTCATACACGCGGTGTAAATATGACCGTACACATACACACACTTTTCCCTTTTATGCAGACCCATAATAGGCGGTCCAGATCAGCAGTGATAAGGTTGCAGGGTTTCCCCGGGCCCCGTGAACAGCGCGGCCCGTCTCGTCGCCAGCACCTTGATGTCCATCCAACTGCACGCTGGGACGGCATCTGGCGACAGCACTTGTTCCCATGCCCCGCTAGCGACAGAGCCTGAGACATCTGGGGGAAACCAACCCAATAGCACCGTCAGATTACTTGTGTTTTTTGCAAACAACGCCGGATTAAACCCCGTTTACCGCAGTGATACCTAGGGTATGGGCTTTTTTTGCTTGTTTGTCAGGTTTGTTTGATCTCTTGATCTCAACGGCCCTTTAAATAGCAGATCTTTCCACTTCTCCCATTACTGGTCTGAGAAGTGCACATTGAACCCGCCTAAATAGCTTTGTAAACAAAGATATTTCCCCAAGATTGTGTCCAGACTGATCTCCCCATCAATGTTTTTCCCCCCCCAAAACGCAACCTCCACTGCAACCACGCATGGGTTGGTTCTTGTTTGTAGTGGTTTAGGGGAGGCGTGTTGGAGGAGTCGTCGGGGACGAGCCTGGGCATCTTGGCACGGAGCTGGGTACTCCAGAAGGATGCGCAGTGTGGTGAGAAAAGTGACGTTATTATCACGTTGTGTGGGTTAGTGTCAGTGGAGCCTTGTCACACACTTGTTTATGTACACACACACACACCAACGTGTGACAAGCATCTAGGTTACTCTAATCCTCCATATCAAAGTACGGATGAGCGCTACAATAATTGTAAAAACTGATCTTTTGCAAGAGTGTTTGAGGAAGAATGAGCGAGTGTCGTTGAGAGACGGAGCTGAGGAGGAGGAGGAGGAGGAGGAGGTGGTAAAGTGCTGTCGGTTCCCCATGTGGTGTATTTCCAGGGATGAAGTCATTTTCCATTTATAGCCTGGCCGGCTGCTATCTGTTTAGCTCCGCTGATACATGGAGATATTGCTCATTATCCTCAGTTCTCGCCGGGTGTAGTCGGTAGTGTTGTTTTCCCCGTCAGTGACGTCTGTTGGCACTGGGTAGGTTCCAGTTCCTAGATATTTTTTTTAATTTCTTTTTCTTGAAGTGAGTACACAGCGAGTTCTTTGGATTGACGAGCCATTTGGAGGCTTGTGTTGACTCTCTCTACACTTGGTGACACCGAGCAAACAGTGATTCCACCCCATCCCTCTCTCTCTCTCTCTCTCTCTCTCTCTGCTGCCTTCCCGTACCGCCCTCTCTCTTCCCCACTTTTTATCTGTCCACCATGGGTTTCCTGGCCAGGATCCAACAGAGACACTGGATCTGGACGGGGCCCCGGCTTTGAGGCTGGATTCAAGCGCTCAAGCATGGGAGTTGTTAGAGGCGCTGAGGAGGTCGATGGTCCATGATCGTGGTTGTGTGTGTGTGTGTGTATTAAGTGTGGGGGGGAGGGGGGTTAATGTAGGAAAACAGAGCTCCCCCCCCCCCCCCTAGGGGTTGGAGTAAATGGCAGAGTGATGAGAGCTTCCCATGCTGCAACATGGCAAGAGTGATGGCGTCTGATTTCAGCCACCGTAAAGACTGGGCGGGGAGGAAGGTGAAGATTGATTGAGGTGAGGGAAATGGTGCGGAGAGCAGAGGGGAAAACTAAATTGAAGGAAAATGTGCCGCGTACCACTTTGATTTTTGATTAAAGTAAACTACATGGCTTGGATGTGATGTCAAGGCATTTGGGGCCTCAGGGTTAGGACAAACAGATGTTGAATAGTCTGACATTTTGGGAAATTTGCCTCTTACTTTTGACTTGATTGAGAAGATTAATACAACTCTCATACATCTGTGTTAAATATGAATCTAAGTCGGTTAGCTTGCCAAAAAGCAAATTAGCCGTGGATGGACCCTACCCAGCAGACATATTTGTCTATGGTGGAGATGTTGAGAGGCAACTTCTTACCAAAGCTTACTGGCACAGGCACACCACAAACATGCAAAATACCATCAGGCACTTGTGAAATAAGAAAGCAAACCATCCACGGAAGCGGCCGTTCCATTTTTATACACAAACAAATATTGGATCAGACTCTGTTTGGGCAGTAGAGAGTTTTAAAAAGGTCCTGAATATGAGATTTGGAGCATATCTACAGTATTGCCTCCACACAGCTCTCAACAAGGCGCCTGACTGATTGATCCCTTTGACCTTTCCAACAAGCAATGTTTATACCAATCACCTCACACAGAGGCTCTTGTTCAGGGCCTCCACCTCCTTCTCTGACCTCTTGGGGCCCCCCCCTGGGCCAGTGCCCATGCAGTAATCCAGCCAAGTAATAAACTGAACTCTTCCTTTAAAAGAGGTGCTGGTAACGCAGTGTGGAAACTTCCTTTAAATGTGCAATGTCAATCACAACGCAAAATTCACAAAAGGCACGTTTGTCTAACGTGACATATTAGATGCTGCTGATGTGTTTCCTGATCTTTCTAACTGCTGCTTGTGATAGGTACTTTCTGGACCTGTACTTTGTTTGACCCCACTGGGCCCTAAATGTCCGTCATACTACAGGACGACTCTGTGGGGATCGCTAACATGGACAGGGAGTCATCCTGATGTACGACTCTCATCCCCTACCCCCCCGCAGTCGGAACTATCTCTACCATATGGCGAATAGTCACATCTATCAAGTTTAATGTAACTCGTTCTTGGGCCACAGTTTGTTTTTCCCTCCTCTCATTTTTTGCTTGTTTATACAAACATTGGTGGATAAAAGAGCACTAAGTGGTCCTGGGAATTGTTGCTGTGTTACTGCGGCTCAGTTGACAGCACTGAATCCCCCAAGATGTTGGCTGAAGTCATAGCAACACCTGAATCCTCTCATGCACTGTTCACAGGGGCCTCATTTCATATGCATTGGTGACATTGGGTACTTTACCAGTGGGCACTCAGTCTGTTACAGGGACGTCTCACTTCTCAGAGAGGTGTTTGACTATGAGAATATACAGCTATCCATATAACCATCCATACATAGGATGGTTATATGTCCCAAGCTTCCCCCTACCTCCTCCTCCCCCTCCCCACCTTCACTGGAGAAAGTGCTGCCTCACTGCCAAATCCAACAAAGTCATTTCCTGCCGTTTCCTGGAGGGAGGGTAAAAACTGCTAATTTTAGACAGAAGTCTTGTCGAGCCACGAGAAGCAAGCTTCTGCTCGGAGGAGGGGGATGACTGAGTGGGAAAGCCATTTATCTTACCGAACCTGCAGTGCAAATGTTAAAAGAACAAGTTGCCGTGAAACAATGTTCATGTTTGGTTTTCACTTTTCTCACAGCCCCGTGACACGGCCACACATTTACAGTGCATCCGGAAAGTATTCACAGCGCTTCACTTTTTCCACATTTTGTTATGTTACAGCCTTAATCCAAAATGGATTAAATTCATTATTTTCCTCAACATTCTACACACAACAAGCCATAATGACAAAGTGAAAACTGTTTTTTGCAAATCTATTAAAAATAAAGAAAGAAGTATTCACAGCCTTTGTCATGACACTCAACATTTAGCTCAGGTGCATCTTGTTTCCACTGATCATCCTTGAGATGTTTCTACAACTTGATTGGAGTCCACTTGTGCTAAATTCAGTTGATTGGACATGATTTAGAAAGGCACACACCTGTCTATATAAAGTACCACAGTTGACAGTGCATATCAGAGCATAAACCAAGCCATGAAGTCCAAGGAATTATCTGTAGACCTCCGAGACAGAATTGTATCGAGGCACAGATCTGGAGAAGGGTACAGAAAAATGTCTGCAGCATTGAAAGTCCCAATGAGCACAGTGACCTCCATCATCTGGAAATGGAAGAAGTTTGGAACCACCAGGACTCTTCCTAGAGTTGGACGCCCAGCCAGACTGAGCGATCGGGGGAGAAGGGCCTTAGTCAGGGAGGTGACCAGGAACCCGATGGTCACTCCGACAGAGCTCCAGTGTTCTTCTATGAAGAGAGGAGAACCTTCCAGAAGGACAACCATCTCTGCAGCACTCCACAAATCAGGCCTGTTTGGTAGAGTGGCCAGACGGAAGCCACTCCTCAGTAAAAAGCACATGACAGCTCGCCTGGAGTTTGCAAAAAGGCACCTGAAGGACTCTCAGACCATGAGAAACTAAATTCTCTGGTCTGATGAAACAAAGATTGAACTCTTTGGCCTGAATGCCAAGCGTCATGTCTGGAGGAAACCAGGCACTGCTCCTCACCTGGCCAATACCATCCCTACAGTGAAGCATGGTGGTGGCAGCATCATGCTGTGGGGATGTTTTTCAGCAGGAGGAACTGGGAGACTAGTCTGGATTGAGGGAAAGATGAATGCAGCAATGTACAGAGACATCCTGGATGAAAACATGCTCCAGAGCGCTCTGGACCTCAGACTGGGGCGACGGTTCATCTTCCAACAGGACAACGACCTGAAGCAGCCAAGATTACAAAGGACTGGCTTCGGGACAACTCTGTGAATGTCCTTGAGTGGCCCAGCCAGAGCCCTGACTTGAACCCCATTGAACATCTCTGGAGATCTGAAAATAGCTGTGCACCGACGCTCCCCATCCAACCTGATGGAACTTGAGAGGTTCTGCAAAGAAGAATGGGAGAAGCTGCCCAGAAATAGGTGTGCCGAGCTTGTGGAATCATACCCAAGAAGACTTGAGGCTGTAATTGCTGCCAAAGGTGCTTCAACAAAGTATTGAGCAAAGGCTGTGAATACTTATGTACATGTTATGTTTTCGTTCTTTATTTTTAATAGATTAGCAAAAAACAGTTTTCACTTTGTCATTATGGGTTGTTTTGTAGAATGTTGAGGAAAAAAATTAATTTAATCAATTTTGGAATAAGGCTGTAACATAACAAAATGTGGAAAAAGTGAAGCGCTGTGAATACTTTCTGGATGCACTGTATGCTACGAAGAAGACAAACGAATGTCACTGACTCGTGAGGCAGCGGATCATAAAGCTCACTGTTTGGACGGTGTCACAGATCAGGGTAACACTTGGAGATCCCTGATCCGATTGCAGATCATTGATGATCCATATTAACAGATACAGATCCATTTGTTGTTGGATTAAATCAGCTGCTCTACAAGTCTATTTATTTTCAATAAACAATAAGAAATTCTTAATGGTATCCTTTGATTTTGTTCCTCATTTCTTCATAAAAAAACAATTCAAATGAGGAAATAAAAGATTGTATTTTTATTGAATAAAAAGATTCTAATGTCTATGTTGTTGTGAAAACATCTTCAGACAACTGGATTTATTCAAGTCACTACATTTTAACGAGCATTACATTTAAACATAAGGTAATAATTGAACTTTGTCCCAATACTCTATATATATATATATAGTGCCGATTGCATATTTGACTGAATATTGGTGGATAACGATAGTCAATAAAACCTTACTTCACACTATGATGGTTAACATGAAACTAATAATCAGTGGTTCACGTGTGTGCCAAACCATGACGGGGCTCCGTATGGATCACGGATGATGTCACACCACGGCCGCTGACATGAACTGAATTCACGGCATTTCCAAACCCCTACTGTCGGAAGGTCTGTTGCTCACTCGTGTCTCTCTCTCTCTCTCTCTCTTTCTGTCCACAGAATCTGACAGGCAGTCGACCTCCACCCAGGTATACCTACGATCCCTCCATCTTCAGCTTCCGCTCCTTGAGCGCGGTGCCCCCCTGCAGCCCGCTGACCCCGTCTGAGGACCCTCCCTGCTCGTAAAGGAAGTCCACCCACCGCCAGATAATCGTCTCCCTTCTCGCTCTCCATTCCCAGACGGCTGCTTTTTTCTTTTTGTGGCTTCTGCGGCGAGACCGAGGAGCGATCGTTCATGAAACCGACCGCTAGAAAAGACTTTTGTTCGACGGTCAAACTATTGCACACTCAGGTAATCCCACCCTGTAAAACAAAGCTGTCACTTTTGATCATCGTTCTCCCGGCGAGACCAGCGGGAACGTTGGGAGAACAAAAATGGGCCTAAACACGACATTTCTAAGGATGCTTCAGGTATTACGTACGTCTCTGAAAAAAAAAAGATCCTGTTACTGGATGATCCAGAAACAAACATGGACTGCGGGTTCAAAAGGTGGTACGAAGGCTGAAACCTGAATTTAGTTCCGGGTAAAATCAACATTCGAGGGAAATAATGCATGTAAGACAATCAAACGGTTCTGAGGGTTCCTCCTTTTGATGTGATTACTGGACATCTTGTAAGGTTCTTAGTAACTTCCTGTACTAAACATGGCAACGTGAGTCATCAGATAACTTGTTATTGGTGACACAAACATAGCGAGTGGCCACATTCGTCCGTCTGAAAAATACTTTGGATGTTTTATTGAATATGCAGATAAAACATGACGTGTGTGCAGTCGACTAGCCGACCTTTGATCTTTTTTGACTTAATGAATTTGTCACTTTTAGTCCAGGTCAGAGTAAAGTGCTTGTATCCTCTCCCGGCATGGACTCCGCCGTTTGTGCAGAAAGAGAAGGTACGCGTTGGTCTAAAGACGTACACGAATAGTTCGCCGCACATTTGGCAAGTGTAACGGGTGCTTTGTTACGCATAGCCTACTTGTAGTGTGCCATGTATTTTCCAATATTGTACCTCATTACTTTCTAGGTAGAAGAGGACCACACTGGTGTATCCAAGACGTCCCAGTCTCTTAAAATGCCTTGAAATCACATTCCTGTTGTATCGAATGAACGCACGGTGTAAAGCGGGTCCATGTCACCACTGTAACTGAGATTCCACCGAAGTGAATGTAACATTGTGACATGTTTTGGTCCATTGTTGCACAAAATGAATCAATAAATGCCCTGTGGCCTCGTGTTTAGGAGATCTTTGATTTTGATGAGTGTACAATACATATTGTGGCGAAGGAACACAAGGTGTTAAATAGCATCACCAAAACACCCGTCTTAGCCAATGGCGTGGTTGCCCCTACAAAGACAGTTTCTACTGGTTTGTCCTTTAATAAAATGTTCAAGATACTTTCCTTTAAGCTAAGTTTGCCACGCATGAATGTAACAAGCCTTTTATCCAAGTCACTGGATTCACAGCAATCTGAATTAGCATCTTCAGTGTGTATGAAAAAAAAAAAAAACTGGAACCCCAAGAAGTGCACACCAGAGGGGATTGATGGCGGTAATGTTGCGGAGAACAAATACACAAAAGTGTAACTCGCAGGTTTTATACAGACAATTTTTATTTTACACTTATATAACAAAATACAGTTTATTTACCTTCCCCGACCGGAGAGAGAGAGGGTGGCGGTACACCAAACAGAACAGCACTGAGTGGGATTTCACAGAGCGAGAAATCCTGCTATAGGCAAACACCCCAATAGCTGACTCACCCGTGAAGACAATCTCCTTAAAAAGAGAACTTTGAGAAGGTTGGCCTACGTGTGTGTGTGTGTGTGTGTGTGTGTGTGTAGGTGTAAACACACACTCCACTTAGCTTGAGTCATTATCAGCTTGCGTTTCATCCAGTAAGCCATCCAAGTGTCCAGATGGTCAGAAAAGCTGCTTCAACGCTCTCCCTCTCTGCTACACACACTCCTTTTGAAGAAATAAAAAGGTTGTGCCAGCGATCGACTGAAGCCAAACAAGAGGAGGGATGCGGATTGGATGTCAGGTGGATTTAACAGCAGCAGGAGCAGCCAGAGACCGGAAAGCTGAATTCAGATCAGTTACTGCCCCTACTCTGTCCCCTTCCCATTTTCTGCTTGGATGATATATAATTAAAATTATTATTATTATATTTATTTTTTAAAAAAGGGGACACAATTCAAGAGCAGCACATCTCTATTGTTGTTGTCGTGGGTAAAAAGTGCCAGTGGGCTGACTGCCCAGTGTCTGCTCCCCCGAGCTCGCCAGTTTAATGTGAATTAGAACGCTGTGCTTTTTGTTTTCCGAGAATGCAAACGCATAACCCCCCCTTGAAAAAAAAAAAAAGAGGATAATGTAAAGGTGCAGCGCTACAATATCTGGTCTGTGTTACAGGCTCATAATTATTTTTGCGGGATTTTTTTGAAGCTGAAGCACACATCGGGACCGGCAGAGAGGGTTAATGGTCAGCGCTGAGGAGGTATGAAAAGCTGGTGGAGTGGAGACACAAGCTCTCTCTCTCTCTCTCTCTCTCTCTCATGGTTTCCCTCAGTAGCCGTACTTGTCGTTCAGGTGTGTGCGTCCATCTCCAGTCTGATCTGTGAGCGGAAGTAAAAAGACAGATTTGAAATCAGGACTCACGTTTACATACTCTTGGAAATACAGAACAAAGTATAACAAAAAAACGAGATGTCCCACAAGAGCAAGTTCACCCAGTAAAGTACCCGCTGACTCGCATGCAATCACCGGACCGATCACAAACGCTAAGAATAAAACTGCGCCGCACTAAGCGCAGTTTGGCAGACGTTTCAAAGTTTATTTTCATTCCATATTATCTTATCGATTCTAAGTGACTTTGATCTGCATTCCTCGAGAAGAACCGTCGCTGCAATTTCAGCTCTACAAGTGGACCATGAAAGCCGGTCCTACTTCCTCTCACCATGTCCTCTAGACCCCCCCCCCCCCTCCTTCATTCCTGTCCACAGTGGGCTGGGAACTCACTGCATATCTTGAATTCTTATTCACCAGGTCCCAACAACTCCCTCGAGAACTTGCGTCTCTCTGATGAGCTTACAGCCTTACACCGCTCGACAAGATCGACGTTACACCTGTGGACGCAACCGATTGGTCGGTCTGTCTCGTGCAAACAGTTGCGGTTTATACCTGTAGGGGGCACCCAGACGCAATAATCGGGATCGTCCTCTGGATACTTTCCCGAGAGTTGCCGTGGTGGCTGTGGAGACGAATCAAGGGGAGATTTCAATTGACGGCACGCTTTTCTGCACAAATACGTGTGTGTGTGTGTGTGTGTGTGTGTGTGTGTGTGTGTGTGTGTGTGTGTGTAAGGGCCTACCCTGCTGGGGCCCATCGCTTTCCTCAAATTCTTTCTTGGCCGGGGCTCCGCTGCTAGCCCTCCGTCGCCTTCCGCTTTGGACTCTGTAGAGACACAGAGACACACACACAAGATATGACAATAGCACGCGGACCAAACAACCAGCGTTGGCGTTGGCGCATTCTAAAATGGAAACGGTAAGAACACAGCAGCCACCTGGACTTGACGAGGCTACATCCTTGAGCCGGGGGTCCTGCTCCAGAGCTTCAGCAGACTCGCATCCCCTCCGTTTGTGGCTTTGCTCTAATAGGAAGTCACACAAACATAAATATATAAAGGGTAACTATTAGCATAGGCACACATTGCTGGATATTTGATCATTTTCCTTTATATAACTTATATATAAAAAGGAGGATAAATAAAGAGGATGCTTTTGTGAATCTATTATACATCTACTGCCACCCAGTGGCAGAAGAGATACACTGTAAGACTTGTGAGAACAGACGGCATATTTTCCTCAAAAAACTTCCTCCAGTTCTTTTTGCATTCATACCTTTTGGCTCTTGTGAGCGCGCTGGTTGCCGTCTCCGCCGTCCTGACGTCGGGCTCTCTACAGACATGGACGCACCGGACTCCTCAGAGTTAGTCTCAGTAATGATTACACAATCTTTATCGTCATCCTCGTTTTCTTTTGCTGCTGCCTCCTCCTCCTCCTCCTCCTCCTCCTCCTCCTCGTCCTCCTCCTCCTCGTCCTCGTCCTCTTTTCCACTGGGCGCAAGTTCTTTCATGTTGAAGAGCTCGGCGGGTAAGTCGGGGCGCTTCAGTGGCAACTTCTACAAGAGAGGAGAAATGTTGGTGGAGGAAATAGAGAGAAAAAAAATGAAAAGAGAGGCAGATGATTGGACCGGGTTATGAAACATGACGAACAACACCTACCCCAATGGTGCCGGTCTTCAGCTTGAATTTGCTTCCCCCCTTCATGGCTCCAAACAGCGGTAAGGTCTTTTTGGGCTTCTCTGTCTCCGAGCTACCACTGTCACACCGACCGACACACATCAAAATTGTATTTATAAGTATTTATATGCTGCCTAGTATAGATTGGAATAAAATTAAACTCCAGAGAATGCTTAAAAGAAGCTACAGCGATGGAGTTCAATTAAGTCCCGCCCACACTGGAAACCCAATGTGAAGGAGAACGAACACTGAACACAGAACTTCAAAAAGCGACGCATTGTTTCAATTACAGTAGCTTGTTAACATTAGCTCGCTATGAGCTAACTTGTCCCATCATGGTTTTAGTTCTCAAAATGAAATATATATATATAGATATGTATATTGCCAGCAGTATGACGTTGTGTCTGACCTCGGCAGCAGCGAGGGCATCCGGGCGGGCCGCGTGAGCTCCACCAGCTTGCGCAGACTCTGCGCATCCTTGCGCAGGCTGGCCACGTGCACGTGAAGCTTCCTGCGCTCCACGGCGTCCATCGCCACCTCGCTCTGCACTGCGGTCATGAAGACGTCCAGCGGGTCCTCGGCGGAGGAGCCGGAGGAGCCTTGAGGAGGCGGAGACGAGAACGTGCGGTTAAAGCGAGGCGAGCGCGCGGCTGTGGTTCATCGTGGCATCCGTCCCAAATCGTGACTCACCTCCCCGACCGCCGCTGAGCTTTTTCTGAGTCTCGGCCAACTCCGACTCCACCTCCGACAGTTTGGCCACCTACATGAAGATCAAATGCCTGCGCGTTACCACGGAAACGTGCAGCGCGCCGAGTATGGCAGCGGCCGAGCAGTATGAATACGCCACAAGATCAGCAGTTTGGGGTAATTTTGCGCCAATTGGCAAATTGTGCAAAACTACGGCAGGGAGACATTACACCTGCAGCATGTCAGTGTGAGCATTGAGCAGAATATTGTGATATTCTTCAGACGTGTGCATAAACGGCAGGAGATTGATTTTTTTTTTTTTTTACCAGTGACTCGTAGGTCTTGGGCCGCTCGTCGACCTTCCCCGCCTTTTTCATTCTCTCCGTCCTCTTCCTCTCAACGGTGCCGGTTCGATCCAGGAAGGTATCGTCATCGCTGTCGTAGTAGTCCTCGTCTTCCCAGTTCTTCTGCTTTCGCTTGCGGGACACTAGACATTGGATGTGAAACGGGAGACAAAATAAAATCACTACCGCCGTACAAGCTCGACCCTCTCCAGGTGGCGGGTCATAATTCTGCTTCGCACCTGCTTCCTGTCGGAGCAGCCCTCGGGCTTCCAGCATTCGACATGCCTCCAGGCAGCACTGGACGGCTGTATCCTTCTTCTTCCCGGTGTGGGTCGCCTCGGCGACCAACTGCCGGCCTGCGGCATCGTCCACCGGAAGCCTGGCGGAAACGTGAACTGTGTCATTCCATACCCACTTTTACACGCTTTCTTAACTCCACAATTGTAAATCTGGTGGTTTCCACATCACTCACTTTATCCTGCAGAGCCAGGTGCCGTGGCTTTGGTCTTCGTACTCAAACTCAAGCTCCTCTCCTACGATGAAAAGAATGCCAAAGTCGAGAAATTCAATAAAATGCAAGAACTAGGAAAAAGGAGGAAAAAAAACGAGAGGAAAGCGCACGTCTGCGGATTGACGGAAAGTCTTCTCACCTTCCCTGTCGTAGAAGCCCTGCAAAGCCTTCTTTGGGTCTTTCAGGTAGGCAGCTTCCTGGTCCTCTTGGAACTCCGTCGAGAAAGGGTTTTCCTCGTTCTCGTCCTCCTCCGGGGCGGCCTCCTCATCTGCGGGGACGGATTTATGGAGACGGACAAAATTAAAAAGGGAGAGGAGAACAAAAAAGGGGATTATTGTGCTTCTTTATTTTCCAGCCAAGAGAGAGAAAGAGAGAGAGAGAGAGAAAGGTGACACCCGCTCAGTCACGACGGCAACCCAGCAACGCGTAAACACAGATCACGACACGTGGCGTACTGGAAGCATGAAAAGCTCACCCATTCCCCACGAGCAGCCCGATTCTTCGTTTGACAGTTTGCTCCGGCCCTTGCTGCTTTCGCCTCCCTCCTTCTCCTCCTTATCACCACCATTATCATCATCATCATCGTCGTCATTATCAGACCCGTCTCCCATCATCCTCTTCTCCAGCTCTGCCTTCTGTTTCCGGGCTTTCTCCCTCAGCTCTGTCACCGTCAGCTCAGACTCCTCTTCCTCGTCAAACTCTGGCCCCTATAGGAGCAACAGAGTCCACACATTTGCTTTTTCCTTGTCAAAAACCATCCGCCTACATTACCCACAGTACAACGAACCACAGAGTCCAATGGGATTCGGTTTGTGTTATGCTAGTGGCGGCTAATGATTAATGTTATTGGTCAAACCATTTTTTTAAAACTCCATGCTCTTGTGCAATGGCTCTGTACCCATTTAAAACCCACAACAACACTGGTATAGTCTATTATTACATACATAACATATGCCCTTCAAATCTCCACAATGCATCGACAGAGTTATTGGTATGACAAACAGTCCAAAAGAAAAGACTTTCAATAAACAATGATTAAAAAAAAAAAATGGAAACAGTAAATTATTCTATTTTTTACTTGATAAGTGACTGAAAGGATTATCAAATTGTCCGATCTAAAAGTCACCTCATTTGAACACATGAAGAGAGGTTAGCATGGGTGCAGGTGCAGAGGGGTCCCCGTCAGGGTTTACCTGCAGGATAAAAAGCCTCGTGCTCCCGCCGAACTTTAAGACGTGTCCCACACGGATCCGAATGTAGGTGTTCGGGGGGACCTTGTTCTTGTTCACCACGGTGCCGTGCGTGCTGCCCAGGTCGTGGACGTAAAACCCTCTCTCCTCCCCGACGGACTCTCCCTCTCCGGCCTGTCTGCGGTACTGAATTGTGGCGTGGTATCTGGAGATGGAGGGATGCTCCAGAGCGACGTCACACACGGGCAGACGTCCAACCACGAAGTAACTCTTGTGCGCGAGGGGCACCGTGTCCACTATGGTGCCGTTTTTAAGGATTTCCAAAGCATAGGGGACATCCGGGGCATTGCCACCCCAGGGAGGCTCCGTGTATGGGATCGGGGGGAACTTACCGACCGGGGGCCCTTTAGCCGAAAGCACCCTGGGTTCAGCCTCCGGTTTGGGCTTAACAGGAGCCGCGTTCTGGTCCTCGTCCTCTTCGAGACCCGTTTCCGTGGTTCTGTTTTCACTGACGGGACCTGGAGGCTCCTCGCTCGGGGGGTCCACGGCCTGGGCGTCTTTATTTTCTTTCACGCGTTTCGCCTCGGCCGCTGGTGATTTGGACGCAGCCGCGACGCTACTGCGTTTAGCGGCGAAGGAGGGCGCCGCGAAGGGGGCCGGTTTTTTAAAAGTGTCGTCCGTTTCTTGGCCAGCTCTCCGTTCGTGTTCCTTGGACGAGCGCTCGTCCGTTTCCACCGCAGGGTTCGTGCTTCCATCCATGTTATTCACGTCTAACGGCGGGGAGGCGTCCATGTTTATTTGGTCCCACCGCGAAATGTGCCCGTGTTTTCAAAGCCGCTTTCAAATAAAATAAAGAATATGTTCCCCCAAGAAATTGACTCAAAAAAGTGCATGTAAAACACGAGAACCCCGAACTCTTATTTGATACAACTAAAAATTAAATTAAAATTAAAAATTAAAAATGGTTTGCTGCGGAACCAAATATCTTGTTCTGCAGTTCACCCGAGTTGTTTTGACAAGAAGGACGAAAACGCATCGTTCCTATGCAACTTCCTCCAAAGATACGAGGGGATTGGTTTTAAACGTTAGCAGACGCTTTATCTGTCCCTGTGCTACGTGAGTTGTGGTCGTGTGTTCATCTGGATATAATTTAACTAGCTAAACATGCATGTTATGTAGTGAGCGAGCTGCTTCGTGGCTTCGTGGCTGCTCCTCCATGACTTGTTTGTTGTTTTCTCTCGTATGCTCGTGCAGACACCTGCCAGACGTTGTTGTCTTGCTATTCGCAAACGGACATCCGTGTTCAACCTTAACTTCAGAGCTTACGCTAATCAATGCAGTCTACTTGTGTAATTGGCATTAAGTTAATTGCGTTTTCCGATCGTTTTTTCCAGGAATAACTTTACATGAACGTTACCTGTGTCTTTTTTTTCTTTATAAAGGCATGATTGTAATTGCTAACACCTTTTTGTGATAGGTCGGATGTATACCGATATAATCAGACAAGTATTTGAACTATTTCAAAAAGCCAAATAGCAATGTAATCTAATTTAAAAATTGAATGAAGGCAAATGTATTAACTTTTTTTATTCATGTTATTTTTACCCACTTCATCCAGCTTCCTCTCCACCGTTTCGATTTTCAGCTTTATTCCAAGTTTGATTCTGGCCCGTGATCCCCCACCATGATGCGCTACTGGGGCGAGATCCCCGGGCCTGCGGGGGCTCCCCCGAGCCGCAGCTCTTTTGACTTGCTCCAGCGCGAGTTTCGCACGGTCGAGATGCAGGACCCTCCCCTGCACCAGCCCTCGGCCCAGCGTCCGCGGCCCACCACCATGTTGGACATCCCCTCGGAGCCCTGCAGCCTCACCATCCACACCGTGCAGCTGTGTCAGCATGCCCGCCGCCTCCGTGGCCTCCTGTCAGCGGCTCAGGGTCAGAGCTCGGCGTCCTCCGAGAGCGGCAGCAAGCTGGAGGAGGCTGAGGCCAACCTGCCCCTGCGTCCTCCCACCCCGCCTGTGATGCCAGATGACTTGCTGCCCGTGGACAGCAAAGCCCCGCGGCAGCCCTTCCTGCTCCGCCACAGTGACCCTGAAAGTGACTTCTATAAGTGAGTTAATCTGACTGACTGTGTGGCTGAGCCGACATAAATATTGCATTTTTACAGCTATGATCTCAGATAATTTATCAACCGGTCATCATTCATCTCTTCTGGCTCTTTCCAATCACAAGGGGTAAAGGAGAGCCTGTCACGGAGCTGAGTTGGTCCTCCTGTCGGCCACTCCTCTATCAGTCAGTGGCCACCGTCTTGGCCCACGCTGGCTTCGAGTCGGCCCAGGAGAGCGTGCTGGAGACTTTGACCGACCTGGTCCATGAGCATTACCTGCGCGTCACCCGCATGCTGCGCGTGGCGGTGGACCGCGAGGCCCGGCTCGGAGCGAGTCCCTTCCCAGATGTGGTGGAGCAAGTGTTCCACGAGGTGGGCATTGGCAGCGTGCTCGCCCTGCAGCGCTTCTGGCAAGTGCGAATCAAGGACTATCACAGCTACATGCTGCAGGTGAGGGTGGGAATGGGTCATAGCCGTTCATGGGATTGCGTCATTTGACAATCTGCCCTGTGAGACGCTGTTTGTATGTCAACCATGACTTTTTATGCAGGGATATCCATTTTAAAATATGTGTGGTTGTATGAGGTAATTGTGGCCAATGTTGCAAATCAATGAGCAGCACTGTTTTCATAGCTTTTTAAATTATTTTATTCCTGCCAGTTTGTCATATGATCTTTCAGGTAACGTTTACTTTTGAGGAACACCAACGTGTATGTCAAGTGTTTTGTACAACCAGAAGTCCAGATTTAAAAGTCATCTAATTTGAACACATAAAGAGAGAGGCAATTAGCATGCGTACAGGTGAAAAACGGCCAGTTTGTCATATGATCTTCCAGAAAATGTGTCATGTGTCAAACCCAGATATCTGATGGCATCATCATGATACAGGACTTTATTCTGAGTGCTCACACACTTAGTTATGGCTGCTATGCATCATGAAGCATATTGCTGTGCAGTGTACAAATAGTTCATCTACAGAAAATGAATCCATGACAAGTAATTGTTCGTGTTCATTTATAATGCAAAAACATCATTCAATCTCTTGTTCCAGCTTCTTCAGTGTGAGAATTTGCTACTTTTCTCACTTATTTTGATCATCGTAAATTGAATATTTGGGGATTTGAGACTTTGGGATGCTCAGACAAGACATTTAAAGAAAGGGTTCTCTGTCAGCAGATGTAATTATGTTGAATGATCCCGTGTGGCACATGGCTGATCCTTTGTGTCTGATATTATCTTCGGCAAATCACCCAATCGTGTTCTCGCAATGTGTTGGATCAGGTTTCATGCTGATGAGTTAAAATACTCTAATGTAGACTCAGCTCTTTTATCTCTGAGCTTTCACCAGTAAAATATGACTCATAAAAGATTTTCATCCTCCAGGTGAGCAAAGATCTGTCAGAGGAATATGAACGACTGGTGAACCCGAAGGCTCTGGAGGACTCCAAGCCCCCTAGGATCAAGGAGGAGCCCATGAGTGACATCTCTTTCCCCGTGAGCGAGGAACACGAGGCAGACTTGGCCTCTAGGGACCAAGCTCTGGGGGTCCTCGGGGCCCACGGTGAGAGGCTGGCTTCGGGCCTGGATGGTGACCATTCTCCTCACACCTCAGGTGAGACCAGACTTTGCTTATGAACGTGGGCGCCTCGAGATTGACTCACTTTTGTACCCAGCCTCAGGTGGCCATTTGAGGAACTGCAGTATTTTGGGCACTTTCATGTTGGTGTCATCAATAAAATAATTTAATTATTGGAAGTCCAAATCCCAATTAACATTTTATTGCATGTGCAGCCCTACTATTCATAAAAACACGTTTAATGCACTTGATAAATCACCGTTGCTTTGCTCTTTTAAGGTACAGGTGGGACCAACAACTCCCCACTGTGGCCACAGGTAAAAATGGAGCCGCAGGATGTCGAGGTGGGCCAGGGTGCTGGCCACCACCAGCACCATCACCACCACCACCATGCCGTCTTGGGTGGCGACGTGTTCGAGGAGGGGGGGCCCATGTCCACCATGAGCGAGTCAGGGGGAGCCATGGCACCCTCTCCTGGGGGCGTGGCGTCAGACACCAGCTACGTGTCTCATTCGCCCGACTCCTTGATGGGCGCCTCCCCCGTCTTCAACCAGAGGCCCAAGAAACGCCCGAGGAAGATGTGAGGATGCGTTCACGGACGGTGGGAAAGGTGGCCTCCGAGCTTACCAGCAGCAGGAACAAGTCTGGCGATGAAACGCAGTGGCTGTGCAGCTGTTGAGCTCCACGGCCACGGCATAAACTGACATGTCATGAATGGCCTGAACTGATGTGGGGGGAGTGAAGTGTAGTTATTTTTTAGTTTGTATAGTTTCTCTCAAAATAGCTGAAGACTTTGCTGTTGACTTCAGAACGGGGTTTACTGCCAAAAGAATAAACATCTTTGGGAGTACCAGTTTTGTCCGTTTGAGTTTTATTAAGTTATTTTCAGGGAATGTAGAAGGAGGTGGTCCAAAAGCAAATCATTTAGTCAAACGGCTTAATTCAGCAGAATGGGCTTGTTTTCAGTAAGCTATTGAGTCCCTTTTGTCTTCAATTACCAATTACTGCCTGCGCCATTCATTAGGATTAAAAGATGCTCCAGCGAAAAGGAAAACATTTTTTTTTTTCTCTTTTTGGTGGAGCGTCTTTTAATCCTAATGAATGGCGCATCCCTCTCGTAAAGACGCTGTTGCTTATTATGATGTATTCCCTTTCTGCGGCAACACTTTACTGTACATGTTGCACAACAGGGCGGAACGATACACACACACACACAAAGACACACAACTGCTTCACACACCTGTCAACCTGAAGCCGTTCTGCTAAATTAGCATCTGTTTCAGTAATGAGGCAAAGCTGCGAATGGCAACACCAGAGGCAATTATTGCCTGGTTGTCTGCATCGTGACGGCAACATCAATCCGCTCTTAATGGCAAATTAATTACGGCGTGCGTAATTCTGCATGTTAAACAAGCAGGCCCCGGATTTTTTTTATTTTGTACCTCCTCAGTGTTAACAATCGGGCAGGTAAATGCATGTGCCTAAGGGAGAGTGCGATTGTGGGTCACATATTGATATTCAATAAGCTGCATTCATATGCAATTTTAACGTTTTTATGGATCCACAACTTCAAAAGCGTGTCTGATTTTTGCGATGCTGTGTGACTCCAGGTGGGTTGTGGAACAGTGTTCCAGACTCCTGACTGACAGAGGCTCCCCTCACCGATGCTCTGGTAAGCAACGTCACGTGGATCCAACAGGTTGCTACAAACTCCACAGTTGCAGCAGAAAGATGACATCCATAATGGACCTTTTCCAGTCTTCCGACCACTCAAAGCGCTTCAACACTACATGTCATCATTCAACCATTCACACACTGATGGGAGGAGCCACCTGCCCATCAGGACTAACATTCACACACTACAGCTACAGGAGCCGTTTTGGGGTTAAGTGCCCAAGGACCCATCGATATGGGCTAACGGCGCCGGGGATCGAAGCGCCGATACTCTGACGTGTATATATATTATATACACACATGTGTATATATATATTATATACACATATATAATATAATATATATATATGTGTAAATATATTATATACACATATATATACACACATATTTATATATATATATATGATATATACATATATATAGTATATATATAAATATATATACTATATATAATATATATATATATGTGTATATATATAATACACATATATACACATTTATTTATATATTGTATATATATACACATATATAAATGTGTGTATATATAATATATATATATAAATAGATATACTATATATATAATATATATGTGTATATATATAATAGACACATACAGTATATATACACATATATAATTATATATATATTGTATATACATATATATAAATATATATACTATATATAGTATATATATATATATATATATATATTATATGTTAATATATATATATATAATATATATATTATACATATTTATATATATATAATACATATATATACACATACAATTATATATATGTGTATATATATATATATGTGTATATATATAGTATATACACATATACATATATATATACATATATATATATATATATATATATATACACATATATATATACACATATATATATATATATATATATATATATATATATATATATACACACACACATATATATATGTTACTATCCCCAGCTGCTGAGTTTCCTCTGCGCTGGGGAGAAAAGGTGTAATCACAAAAATCTATTCTTATTGTTTATTTTGAGTGAGGGGCCAGAGAAAGGCCCCAATGAATGATTAATGACCCTTTTTTCCCACGCAAAATAAAGTGTCGAGCGGAATGAGGAACACTTTGAGTGTGTTGATGAGCTTGAATGGTCCTTCAAGGCGCTGGTCCACTTTTGAGCGAATCACACAAAAGTAGACACTCGGTCTAAAGTAATGTCATCATAGGATTTTCTTGTCAGAGATACTGTGGAGACAAATACTGAATTACGAGACGGGGTTATGGCATCAACGGGAAAGATGAATCGCCAGACCCATTGGATGTGACGGGTGAAGAGGGGGTCCCGTGCCCCACGTGTCACAGCCATGTCACTGCTCCACAGAGACGGGAGAGCCGGTTGCACACAGCGGGGGCGTCTCGGTCTGAATCAATCAATCAATGGACAGATTTCCTCCCGGGAGAGGATGTGACTGAAACTGTCAGAACGAAGTGGGAATCAACGAGTCTCATCCACCTGCACTCTATCCAGCCTCCGATTCATTTGTTTTGGTTTTGGGAAAGGGCCGAAAAAGTGTAATTCGGGGCTACAAATGAATTACACTTATTCAAGTTGCTGTAACAGAGTCCGTTTTTTTTGTGTACTTGGACTGTCTTAAGTATTTTTTTTTGAACTGTTAACTAAAGGTTATCTGTGAAAGGGTTCCGGGGCCGACCGATGATACAGCTGAGCATGAACGGCGTGGTCGTGGAAGCATAGCACTACCCCCTTCCAGTCCCGTCCCCCCTCAGTTAACACTGTTAGCTCTGTCAGCGCTGTTCGCCGTTGTTTGCGCCGTTAGCCGCGAGCCGCTAGCAGATAAATGGACTCTGTGTTGTTATAGCCCCCTTCTTGTCTTCCGACCACTCACAGCGATGTAGACCTACACTACAATCTCAACATTCACCCATTGACACACAAATTCATACGCTGATGTCAGGGGCGCCGCCACATGCCCGTCAGGTTCTAAAAATAATACTCATGCACACACAATCACACACACACACACACACACACACACCAGTGGCCCCGCCTTCGGGAGCAATTTGGGGTTCAGTATCTTGCCCAAAGACACTTCAACATGCTGACTGGAGGAGTCGGGGATAAAAGCGCTGAATCTTCCGATCGGATTGATGCTCAGTGTCCAGAGCCGCTGAGAGCCAATAGATATTCTCTCGATTTCTCTTACGTCACCTTTGAGTACTTTCTATCTCAAGTATTGCACTCTGCAACATTTGAAGCTGCATCCATCACAGAGTAAAAAACATGGGTTCCGATAAGCCGTGGAACAAAGTAAATCAGGGCAGGGCAACAGAGAGGAGACACTCTGTGGTTGTTTTGTGTCTCTTTGTAGTCGTTTTGTGTCTCTTTGTTATTGCGTGACCGTTGTTGTTAATCCCTGATGTGAGCTCATTCAGCGTTAAGTGTTGACACACTTTGAGCTGTGCGGTGGGACAGAGCAGCGTGTTTTCACTCCCAACTCATCATGAGGGGTCGTGTCGGACCGAAAGGCGAAGAGGACTCGTCATATTAAGTCGTTTGAGAACGAGCGAAGTTCTCAAAAGTACAACCGACTTATAAAACTCTCAACAGATGAGATCAACAATCACGTTGTGTGTGCACATGCTATTTAAGTTCTTACATCATGCTCGTCGCAGCCGCCGCAGTGTCAGCTCTTTTTATTTATTGTCGGCCCTTTATTGTTTGATTATCTGAGTTGTGTGTGCGAGTTTTCTGGTTAATTCTTGTGAGGCTACACTCACTGTATAGGGTGGTTGTATATTTATAATTGATAATACGTTGCATGACGCGAGTGCAGTCTACAGAAAATGTACTTATTGTTGGTTATACATCGGGCTCCGTGGTGTGATGTCGTTCTACTAGTGTACACCTCGACAAAACGTTTTACTTTTATGTGAATAAATTCTTTCACTGTGTCATCGTTACATTTCTCTGAAACATACTGCAATAATGCTTTATTGTTGCTTTTTATTTATTTTTTTATTTTTGCTCGTTGCTTTCTCGAGAAAAGAATCAAAAGAATGTCCCTACACTTTGTAGTGTGTGATTTCATTTGGTACTTTTCCTTGAGTAAAAAGTATTTAATATACTTTTACCTGAGTATGACATTCTTCCCATCCCTGGATGTACTTTATTACTTTTTAAAAAATGTCATTTCATTTAGCTGACACTTTTATCCAAAGCGACTTAGAATCATGTTACATTCATACACTGTAGACACCGTACAGGGAGCAATTCAGGGTTTTGCTCAAGGACACATCGACTAGGGCGGGGATTGAACCGTCAACCCCCCTGATTGAAAGACGGACCTGCTAACCACTGACCCACAGTCGCCAGTTTTTAACTCTACTCGAGTATCTTCATTTGATGGTACTTTTCATTATTCTCTTCTACTACCTTCCAGAGGGAAGAGTACTGTTTTACATTACATGTTTGGTAGAAGGTAACCCAGAACCCTAAACACGCCCCAAAGCATTTCATTGGTAGAACTCAAATGGGAGGCAGGGCCCAGGGCAAAATAGTCCGTTTCCATGTAGCCCTGTAATGTGCTTTCATAAGATAGCTTTCATCTTTATAGAATATATGTTGACTCTTTAAAGTCTATTTTTACTGGAAACACTATTGGTCTTTTGAAGTGACACATTTCTGTGGGAGGGTTGTCTTGATTGCATGTAGCTGCAGTTTGCCAAACTTCCATCGGAGGGCAGTCCTGTGCTGCTCACAAACTGCAGCCTCCTCTTCAAATGCAGGGTTTGGCATTTTCCCAGTTACCAACCCCCCCCCCCCCCCCGGGCACTCCCGAGCCTTCCGAGTGAGCAATGCATTTTTGAGGCATGAGAATGTTGCCGAGCGGTGTCGAGACGTCACTGAATGATTTCATTTCCTCAACACAAGTAATTAGCTTGCCGCTGCTACCGCATGTTCCCCCTGGACGTCTGGATTGGGATGTATCGAACAAACCAAGCGTGTAATGTCCCAGCAGAACCAATGAGCACCAGTGAACAGTTGGATTTGTTCCTCATCATGAGAGAAAAAAATATATGTATATACACACATTTCCTTAGGCTTGTCACTTTTCAGGATTTTTTTTATCCACTGTTATGTCAGTATTTGATCTTATTGTGTATTTCATTTCATAGAAAAAATTTATGTGGTTTTCGAATCCCTAATTGCTTGTCAGTCCACGTCAGCGTGTTTGTTTGAGTTCAGTGGTTCCTCACATCTGCCTTCTCGGGCGTGAGGGCTAGGATAACCAATTAAGGGGAGCTTGCCTGCACATAGCTGGCAGCAATGCGCACACAAATAGCCGCCACCATTTTCTCATTCCATTCCACCACAATTGATATGTCTGCGGGGTAATGTATTCACATCAGGCGCCCGAGAGCACTTTAGATGATGGTATCGATATCATAAAGATCGCACCATCTACTGTACAGCGAGCTCTTAGTGTTCGTATTCATTAAGCTCGCTCGAATTCAAACGGGGCTGAAAATGCCCTTTGCCCGGGTAATGGGGCTATAGTGCTGCTGTGCCTAGTGAGTGGACTCTCTTTTTTTTTGTTTATTTGATTCCCGTTTGTTTCCAGCCTTTATTTGTTTACATTTTGCAAAAGTGGCACCATTCGAAGTGTGTCAAATTAGCTATTAGCAGTGCTTGTTTGCAATGTGCCCATGGATGCATCACTGGATAGCTCAAAAACAAAAACAAAAAAAGCTATGATCCTAAGAAACACTTTTACACAATTTTATTCCCGATAGCCATTGCAGGTAATATATAGCCTTGCAGGTGTTAGTCACAATACATCTAAAAAAATATGTCTGTAAGTTTAGTGGTGTGATTCAGAGAAGGAGTAAGACGTGCAACGCTTTCATGGTATTGAAACATCTCGTCTCTTTCCCTTCACTCAGTATCTGAGCTCCACGGCTTGCACCCTGAACTCCCCCATGAAGGCCCGGACATGAAACTAGTCATAAGCACAACAGCAAAGAATGCAGTAGAAATGCACCGTACCCTCAAACCGCAATCGTCCCGCACACTGTCCCGGAATGTAAAAGCAAGGGTCGTCGGGGTCGGGGTCGTTCTTGGAGAGCGGCTGCGTAGAGTGAGCCGACTCCATGAGCTACCGAAGCTGCGGCGCTTTGATGAGTCCTCGGTGTCGGCTCGTCGAGTGTGTGACACACATCCCGTCCCAATCTGCTATCAGTCGGCACATCCCCCGGAACTGTCAAAACACTTTTGAGATCATGCGGGGGAAGGGGAGGGGGGGGGGGGGGGCTGGGAAGCGGGGGAAAGAAAGCTTAGCGAGCGATAGGCGGCGGCCTGACAGGAAGATGGAGGCGCGGGCTCTTTTGATACACACACGTAGCGCTATTGAATAGTGACGGATGTTCGCCCGCTTTCCCACCAAAGCCGCCGAATTTAGACGTGCAGAAGACTGCCAGGCAGAGAGGCGGGTTTGTTTACTTGCTCCGGGTGGTGTAGAAGTGGGGACCTAACCTTTCTGTAGAATCCCCTCGGAGCACCGTTGCAGGTACACACTCAGGTTGGCTTCCAATCAAAAAGGGCAAAAAAGCCGGCACAACCCCAGATACTGTAGGTTCTCTTTGTGAAAGTGCAGTATGTTTAATCAAACTCAACAGTGCACCTGCGAAGCGACACTCTTCCTCCTCCTCCTCCTCCTCCTCCTCCTCACACTCCTGCATCTTTTTATTCCTCTCCCACTCAAACCTATTCATGACATTACTTTTCATATTCAGAAGCTATAAACTACAATCCGACAGATTCTTTGGAACATGCGTTTGTCCCCCATCACTACTTTTCACGCTTTTTCACATGTTATCTTTCATTATTCTGCGCTCATTATGAGCTCAAACGCACACATGAATGGAGGAATAAAGCAGACCCGAGAGGCCGGTCGTCTTTCCTCTTTGATGGGTGGGACAAAGAACGAGGGAGTATTTCACATCCCTCTTTTGTGTTTTGTAGTCAAGTTGAAGCCGAGCTCTTTTTCTTCTTGAGCTTTTCCTCCGATCTTACTGATTGTTGGTGGACTGTTTCTTGACAGAAAAAAACTGCAACAAATGGCGTGTAGTCTGTCTCGTTGACTTCGCTGTGTTTCCCTTCCTTTTACAGATGAATTGCACTCCGGCCCGGCAGTTTCACTTGTTTCATTGGTGCCTCATATCGCTGACATTGAGACACACCTGTTCACTCTCTAGGACAAGTGCTTTCAGGAAGAACAAAATATATACTGAATTCATATCGTCGGCTTTGTCCTGCAGTGAGGGGGGAGGGGAAATTTGCTTTCTTTCCAAGAGTTAAATGTGCCTGTATGTGTTTTCACTCCTGATTACCAGTAGTGGAAGGTAACCAAGTACATTTACTCAAGTACTGCACTTAAGTGCAATTTGTATTTGTACTTCACGTGAGTATTTCCATTCTGTGCTACCTTGTTCTTCTACTCCACTACACTTCAGAGGCAAATATTGTACCTTTTACAGCGAGGTCATTTTCTCGGGGAAAAAGAAGCTTGGCTCGGTGGGAGAGCGGGGTCGTCCTTCAGTCAGAGCAGCCGTCCATGTTAAGTGCAAGTCCATTTCCCATTTACATTGAAAGGACTTTGGCAGTTAGTAGTTGGTGCCTTTTTAACTGTTAACCGTTATTCAGGGTCTTTCAAAAACGTTGGTGAGCAGCAAGACTCCAACGCAGGTTGGTCCAGACTGCAAAAGGCCGAGAGATACTGTCTCTGATCACCTGTGTGCCTATTTATACCAGGAATATTCCTGCTGTTGTCATGGTAACTCAGTCAGGTCCAGATGAATAGGCAACATGATATTGTGATTCTGTGACCCGGCAGCTGCTTTTCATCATGACCAACTGTCGCTTCAGACTTTGCTTGTAAGTTGCATGCAAACCTGCATGCTCTTCAATTAAGAAAAACAACAGCGTTACTTGAGCTCAATTAACTCGACATATTGAAACCTCGCGTCACGAAGAAGTTCCAACTTTCGGCTCTTTGGTTTGGTTTGTGCGGCCTTCAAATGCCTTTGCTACACAAATGATTCAATTACTCCTCCTTTTAAATGTGCGAGGGGAGATAGCGCTTTGCTGCCAGAGAGCGAGGAGAGAGTGAAATTAACCTCGGCTAACTCCCTGTGCCCTCGACACTTGTATTATGATTTTCTATTAAAAACCCTATCTTTCCTATAACAAATTCAGTCCTTGTACAAGAGGAGTCCCATCCTTTGCACAAACTAATTTTTGTTTGTGTTCAGGTGAACACTCACATGAGAGACCTGCTGACTGTGCGCCACTGAATGCCATGAAAAGTTATTTTTACACCAATCATACCAATGACATGGCAATTACTACCAAGGCAAATACTAAACAAACTAACAAGTGACTTATTCATGATATTGGTTTCTAAAATACACAAAACATCCAATGTTTGTCGTTATGGACTCTGATTTATTACAGTAATAATCAATGACAGTGGAGCAATATCGGAATCAAAACTTTTAATTTAATTCTCTGAGTGCATTTGAGTATATTTTGTAAATTTGCATTCCCAGCTGGCCAATCATTGAATCGCTCTTCAGCCTTCCCATCAACTCTCCCTGTTTTCTTCTTCTTATTATTATTTAAAAACCCTCATAACTCTGTCTGGATCACATGATGCCATCAGTCCCAGCATGCACAGGGTAAGAGGCAATACAGAGAAGTCTTTTAAGCTACAGCATACAATGATATTTCAGAAACTAGATTCCCCACCATGTGTGCGTGTACTCCAGGGTTCACTTCTGCACTTACCTGGGAGAGGTTGTTGGTAGCTTTGCTAAAAAGAAACACAACCTTGGCCTCAACCCAATCCAACACCTTTGCGACAAGCTGGAACGCCGACTGCCAGCCGGCCCTCTTCTCCCAACGTCATTGCCTGATCCCACATGTGGCATCATGGGAGCAGATCCCTGCTGGCGGGTCAGCACATTCCCACTTCCGACCAGTCAAATTCCTCCACTTGGTCAGAAGCCCTACGTTTCAAACTATGGAGGTAACCGTCTCCGTTTTGGAATCTGGGACGCCAACCATTTCCGCTCATCCAGAGTCTCTTTTCAAATTGAGCTCACTTGGTAGGTTTACTTTACGTTTAAATATTACTCAACGCAACACAACTACTTGGATGGGTTTCCGAGTGAAAGTCCTGTGTTTGTTTGACCTGTCCATCCACCCCTGCCACCCTACCTATGTAGATTTTCTCGCTTTTTATTCTAAAGTCTATCTAACCAACTGATTACGTCATAGATGGTATTACATTGGAGATTGGCCTTGGTTCCGTGGAGAAAGCCTTCCTGGAAAAGTAGAGGCTGTTGCACTGTCGCAGTCATGCAGGTAGCTTTGGAACATGTTCAGCAACCACCGTACATATGCTATTAATTATATTATTTCAATTGATCTCAGAGCTGTGGACAAAATGGTTGCACTATCTTTGAGGAAATTCACAAGAAAAGCTGTGTGGCCCCACAATAGGGCAAATGGGCTCCACAAATGAATGGGCTGATTAACACTCCGACTGGAGTTCCTCAGGGATCCTTCAGAAGCCACATTTTTGATTGCCTTTGTGATCAATTCCTATTCCGATCGGACGCTGTTCCTTTGTACCGCGAGACATCGGGGGTTGTTTCCATGCAGCTGCTCCGACGAGGAGAGGAACTCGATAAACAAGATCAGATTGCACAGACAGGGGGATGAGCAGTTGCTATGGCAACACACACCCCTCCCCTTCCTCCCCTACAGCATTTCTCCCCCAGAATCAAGATCCTTCATTCTAGATGCCGCCGATGCAGGAGAGTCGGATCCGGCAGGACTTGGCGACAGACAGACAAGACACCCCTCACTGTGGGTAATCCGGAGTGGGAGTCACAACCCGATGACATCTGTACTGTATGTGCGTTTTGAGAAAGCTCTAAAAATATAAATATAAAGATCTACCGGGGTGAAAAGTGCAGGAAAATGTCAGCGGAGGTTGATGCAGAAATACATTTTATGCATTTGCACCTGATTCGCAGACAGGAATAGATTTGTGCAAGTTTAAATGCACAGCAACACACTGAGAGGTATCAGGAATATCCATGGAGATGAACTCTGTTCCTGTCAGACTTGTATATTATGCTTCCTCAGGACTCTGTCCTTGTACCATTAGCTGTTGTAATTGCACATGCTTTCCTTGCATCCATCATTTTAAGACACTTTCTGTAGTTATAATGAGCCCCATGCACTTCATAATTTTATTTTTTACCTCATTTGTTTTCACTCTCAAAGCCTCCACCCATAGTCTCCCATGAAAAAAACGGTCTTTCGCATCTGCTTATCCGTTGGAGAGCCCTCTAGCCTATCAGGGAGGACTCAACATCAATAAATGGGCGACGTCGGCAACATGACTGAATGTCAGTAATTCCGCCCACACCTGGAGACGTGAAAGCTCATTGAGTCATTGGGATAACGTGTCGAATGAGGCGTGATTCCAGGTGCATGCAAATGTCCTTTTTTGATTTTTTTTTTTAGAAATTAAAGTTTTTCAAAAACACAACAAATCTTCAGTTGCAGAAATGTTTTTGCGGGCCAACGCAAGTCAAATGCACACTGGTAATGGGTTTTGAGCCTTCAAAAGAATAAGAGAGGGCATCATGGGTAACGCTGGAGAATCAAAGCCATATAACATCAAAGCAGGGAACGGGTAATGTAATATAGGCTTGATGTCATCCAGTGGAGGCGACTGGGAACTTGCTTCGCCCTCTCCGACGGCATCCGTCACCCGGATTCCGCTGAAACCTGACGCACGCAACTGTGTGGCATTGAGAGCTGGCGCGAGCTCCCCGTCTGCTTGCCATAGTTCAGATTGAATGGATGTGAGGCTGAGGCCATTTTTACACTGACAACCAACTGTGAAGCAGGGACGGTTCATCAGTCAACCCTCCTGCCTCCTACGGGGCACCATCGCTCTCCTTCACTTTCTCCCCTGCTCGCTCTCTTTAAGAGGAAGGGATGTGCCTGGGATGCACAAGTGGGGGGTGGAAAAGAACTGGGAGGCAAAATAAATGCTGAGCCAGTACACCGAATCATCTGCAGGATGGTGGATGGCGGGGACGGGAAAGCACAACACACATAAATGTGGAAGAGAAGAGCGGGCTGTATCACATTAGATACCCAGGGGAAAGTGAGCAAACTGCTGCTTACCTACTATCTACCAATATATAACAAGCAGGAGCACTGACAATGTGAGAGAGCTGCTGGGAAAACAAGGCAAGCAAGGTTAGGTAATACCAGACATTTTTTAATAAAGTCCCTTGAAATGTAATAACCAGGAGTGGAAACTTATCAGGGCTGAACAATTTGACAGAGACTGAACAAACACTTTCCCGAAAGGCAACAGGTTACACAGGAATACATAAAAGTGTGAGCTTCCCTTAAGTTAGTTCCACCTTGGCGAGATGCCAATATAAATGGCAATTACAACTGTAATACTTGTTTTCCACTTCTGTTTTTGCATCTAGATGCCGCATTGAAGCAGTGGGGATAAGCAGGTGGGCTCTGGTTTGGTTTTCTCTGCCCATCTGGGGGATGGCGTTGATTTTTAAACGTTACTTTGCCGATTTTTTTTTTTTACCGGTATCGGCTTGCATCTGATTCCGAGTTCCGTTTCTTTTGCTGTAAAATTTGAATTCATGTGCTAGAATTCACGCCGGAGAAGATCACTGCTCAGCATACGCATTCTTATTTACACTGACATTAAATATTTATCTTGTTCCAAGGTGGGAAAACTATTTTGAAAACCCTAATGCATCAAACTGTACAAAATGGCAGCCTACTTTCTGTCCTCCTGACATTTGCAATGAAAATACTCCCGACTTGGCATTTGTAAATGCGAATCTTAACTCGCCTCTTGGATCGTCTGTGGGAGAAATCGCTTGGCGAATGCTTTTCTATCCTCTTTTGGCTCAGGCAGCCTGACATTGAACGTCTGAGCGACTGAAGCAGCCAACAAAGCACGCACACTGAGGCTTCTGCAAAACAACATTCACAACTAGAAATGATTAATGAGTCACAAACGTAATTTATATGTAATTCCCCACTTGGCTGTAGAACACTTTTTTTTCTTTCTTCATTATCTTATATTAAGTTCAGTTAAATTAAATTTTTTCCAAACATTAAAATAAAAAATAGATAATCAAGTCTACATTATTATATGTTTTTTACTTTTGTACTCTTGTACCGGTATAATTTGTTTAAAAGTCCTCATTCTCAATCATCACTTATCACCCACTAGAAATATGTGGCCGTGTCTGTGTTTTCTCTTATCTTCTTAGCTGTTTGTCTCTTCTGGGTGTCATAGCAATTGAATTTAATATCTTTACTGAAGCAGTATGCCTCGACTTTGGGGGGGGGGGGTTCGGTTCCTTCCGGGTGATTTCTCTGTCGCCGTCTTGGCGTACGGCTGTAGGTCATGTTGGGGTGTTTTGGCAACCGATAAATTGAAGTTTCCATATTTGGATTGAGGAATAGTGGCGTAGAGACGCCATCTACGGCTCTGGTAGCAGCAGCGACCTGTCGATCACAATAAACCCGCCCGAAAAAGCATACTCTGCTTTATGGTCTGTTTGACTCTAAATGGAGCATTATTTATTGAATGAACATCACGCTGTATTGAAGAAGACTTGAAACTAGAGATTGAGACCATAAACTCATGTTTTCAATGTTTACTGAGGGAATAAATCAAGAGAGAAGTATATTTTCTCATAGACTTCTATACAACCAGAGGAGTCGCCCCCTGATGGCCATGAGAGAGAATGCAGGGATAAGGCACTTCAGCATTGGCTTTTCAGGACCGGAGGTTTTCGAGTTGAGGTCTCGGCTACTTTTTGCGAATCAGGGGTGTCCAACAGGATTCGCTGCCTCTTGAAACCTTCACAAAACCTCTAAACTTATCGATCTAAAATGAAGACAACTTCAGCAACTGCATGGCTTTTCCCTGCGTGTAATGCTTTCAGAAACACTTTTCTGTGAACTATTTTCTTGTAATATAAAGAGAAAAAAAGTTTCCAAACGAGCTGCCATGTTTGTCCGGTTTCAAATCCGGGAGAAGCGGCACACGAGTGAAAGCGTTCCTCCAATTAGTAGCACGTCCATCGTTTGTCCAACGCTGGGAAGCATCCTGTGGAAAAACACACCATTAGCGTCTCGATTGACCAACGTTTACAGTGCTAGCTTTCTTTAAAGGCAAACTAAGCCGGGTTAAGTTTGAAACTTTGTTTGTTTGTGTACTGAGAGAATAAATCAAGAGAGAAGTAGAGTCATTTTCTCATAGACTTCTATACAACCGATGGTCAGTAGAAAGAATGCACGTTTTAAGACAACTTCGGCTTCGATCGGCAGAACCGAAGTTTCGCCTGGTAGAAACCCAACCTGCCATTGCCCACCTGCACCCCCAGGTGGGCAATGAAACGGGCTGTTAACACAAAATGGACAAACCTTATCACAGCAAACAATTTGCCCATTTATCATTTATTTTTGAGTTGTATCCCTGAATGTTAGTCCAGCTCTCCTTTTTTGTTCTTTCTTTTTTTTAGGCAAATATCTGTCTTTTTAGCTGCTGAATGCTCTCCTGTATTCACCAGCTAGACGCTAACTTTGTCTGTAAGCCGCTTGGTGCCGACAGGACGTGAACGGCGGGTTTATCAGAGCTTGTGTCTAGAATTGGGGTAGATGACAGCTCAAGGCTAAAAGCCTTTGTAAAGCTGTGAGGAATGCCAGAGTTGGTGTTGCCATAAAAATAAAGTGTCGCCATAAAAAAAAGAGACCCCTGTCACATTTTAAATCGTCATTTGACGCATTGCTGATGTAAACATATTGATTGTTCGCAGCTTTAACCTCAATAAGGCAGTATCCAGTTGGCATGAATATTGAAGATGTATCCACAACTTGGAAGTATAAACAAGTAATAGTGCCAGTACACTCTCCAGTGCGCTTGAGTTGCATCTTGGATTGGAATGTGAGCATTTCAAATACAATCTCCGGTGGCACAAATCTCCATATTTACACCTCTCAGAAAATGCTGACATGTTTTCATTGCGTTTTCACAACTCGGCTCCGATTCTGTCCCGTTACTGTGAACCCTTCCCTTTATCTCGTGTGTGTAACATTAACTTTAGCTCACCGAGCGGCACCAAGCAGCCTCCTGACATCCTGACTGCTGGAGCGAGCGAGAGGCCGGTCCTCGAGGCCAACATTACAGCCTGCGTTCTGCTTTTCAAATGGAGAGGAAGATGCTGATTGAGGGCTACAGAACGCATTCGGCGGAATTGTTTCTTCCCCCAAAGCTGCGTCGCTGCATCACTTAGCAGAGCTAAGCTGCGCTGAGATTCACTTTACCCAAACTCTGAAGCCAAAAGGCGCCGACCTGGCCTGAACCCCCTCCGTGTCATTTATTTATTTCATCTTTTTTTTTTTAGGAGTGTGACATGCATTTAAAGCGTCAGCCCAAGTGCTACAGCATTTTCACTTAGTCCACACTGTTCTCGAGAGTCTCTCCCAGGAGCTGCGCTCTTCGATCGGTTCCTTTCTGCCTGCGACTTCAGTGACGGGAGCCGCCACACTCAGCATGAAAGTCAGTGTGAGACGTGCCTTACAGGAGGAAGAGCTCTCCTCACTGGCGTCTACCGATAACAAAGGCGCTGCATCCAGCAGCAACTCCGAGTCCGTCTTTGGTATTTCAAGCATCAAACCACAGCCTCTACCTCCCGGGTTTCATTCGCAGTGAAATACTGTTCTATTGTAAAGCTTCTGCATCTTTTGCTATATTTGTTTTCCTTTAAGAGTTCACTTTTTCAGGACTTTTCTATTTTTTGTATTTTTATAGGACATATAGGAGGCAGCTGTTCTTTACTCGCCATCCATCCACAGACTTTCCCACCTGCCCCAGTCACGTGCCCCTACCAGATTCATCGATTTTAGCTCATGCCTTTCCTTTCCGGCCTTGTACCCGGCACAAAAAGTCCCTAAAAAAACCCTTTTGATATGTGCAGAAAAGGCCCAAAAAGGGAGAGACTGAGCTGTGTAAAATAAACCCAACTTCAGTTATGGCTGTTATTTACCAGGAAGTCTCCATTGAGATACGCACAAGTGGAGCAATGGAGGTTGCAAATATCAAACATTTTTTGAAAGAATCATCATGATTAGCAGCGGCTGGATCTAAAGACTTGACATTTTTACATATCTCACATACTATACTCACTAACTATAAATATGTATCTATATATCTATGATCTTATGTGCCAATTGGCAACACCAACTGACTCAATGTTGTATTTCTGTCTTCTCACTATCTTGCCCAACATGATTAATTTTTAAATCCAGCCATCTGGATATGGAAAGTTATGAAAAGCGTTACAATTACAAATTTGTATGGCAAAGATAGTTTGCCACAAAAAGAAAAATCGCAATGCAAAATGTTATGTTTTGAGGAGAAAAAAAAAGCATGCAATTTCACACATTTACAGTGGAATCCTTGTAAAATAGAACACTATGACAATCTAAAAACAACTGTACAGACAAACGTAGGCCGGTTCGGACACTCCACATCGGTTCCGTTTGACGTTTTCTTGCACAGCTTCTATAAACAGAGCCGTCAACAGAACTAGAGGCACACACATGGTGTATTGTTAAAGGGGATGCAGCCTGGCGAGTGTCCTCTCAAATACAGCAACACCAGCCGGTGTACGCTGGTGTGTGTGTGGAGTCGGCTGCATCTTCAAACATGTGGACAAATAGCTTGGAGAAAAAAGGAAAAAAAAACAGGCATTGGCTACTGACCACGCTGAGGTGGCCTCGCTCTACAGCTGGTGGGGCTCCGTCTCCGTTCACACACCGATGATCATCAGCTCGGGGGTCATTGTGCTCTACATCCCACCCCTCACCCCCACTGGACCCGGCGTTGCGCCGCGGTCGCAGCTGCTCACACACGGGTGAGTCGGGGCTCTGCGATGTTGATGAGCACGCTGCGGCGGTGGTGACGAGGTGGAGGGTAGAGCCCGCTGGAGAGTTTCTCTTTGGCTTTTAAATAGAAAAACAGGTAGGCGGAGTGCGATCCAGTCACGCAAGCTGCAAGCGCGTGTTGGGTCGGGCCTGTGTTGTGGAACATCTGAGGGTGAATAAGCAAGCATGGCCTAAAAGCTGTTGGACCAATACCAGCGACCACTTCACAGACCATTATTATACCACACTTTAATAAACACACACAAAACGTAGACCATGCCTCCTCCTCTGGGTCGTTAACTTCAGGGAAGGGGCTTTCAGGTTTTTAGCCAGGAGAGGAGGCGGCCACCTGCTGCTTCCATCTTAATCACCAAGTTGATTTCATCACTGCTGTAATTGGATGGGTTGGATGACTCTGAAGGAATTCAAACCGCCTGATGGGCCTCGATGGTTGATAGTCCACCTCGCATATGCTGAGGACTATTGTTTCCGCATAACGTTGGTCCAATTTGGAGAGCAAGCACTGTGTAATTAGAGATAGAGGTCAAATGAGGTCAAAGATTGAAGCCAGGCCTGTCTCCTAAAATGGAACGCACATGAATAGGTCTGCCAGTAAAAATGCTTCAAATGCCCAAGTTGTAGTTCAGTAACGGTTCAGAAACCATGTCTTTTTAGCCTTATTCTTCTAAGTCGATATCAAGAAATATGTACACACAGAGGGTGAAATATCAGCTGCCGTCTCATTGTTAGAAAGAGTTTCTGCTGCGAGTAATCAGCAAGTGAGAAACATAACAAGAAAACAGCTAGCATGAAGAAGCAACCCAAGTACATCTCAAACTATATTCCACTAACTTTGTCCAGTCCGTCAGACGCGTTCCTGTTTCCTGACTCTGGAAACATGATGGAGGCTGTGACTGATCCCTATTAACAAGACTGAATAATACATTAGAATGTTCACGTGTGACTACAGCTGTATAATCACAGCCGTGTTTTTAGCCGGGATGAACTGAACGGGGGAAGAAAAAAAATGGCCTGTCAACAGTGAAAGTGATAAACCTGAGACCAGAGGGCTGTTCCACAAAGCATTGTTATCAGTGAACACAAGCTTAGTTTAATAGGACAGGTTTATTTTCAGGGAATGTGCTTCCAGGAGGCCGTTTTAGAGAAAATTGAAGCTGATTAAATGTAGCTCCTGGTCCATTTTAATCTGTGTTTCAGTCGGCCCACACAGCTGGAGAGTGGCATTCCGTCCACGTTCCTCTTTTATGATAGTGTAAATGGATCCCGAAGCTCCTCCTTTTTTCCCCTTTCAAATCAGTGTAGATGCCTCTCCATGGCACGCTGGTCCTGCGGTAATAAAAGGATAGAGAGTCCAGCCTCCCCTACGCACTAAGTGATATCAGCTGTGCTCAAAGGTTCAAGGGGCTGAAAATTAGTCTCACATTTCATTAGTTGATTGACTTAATCATAAAATTGGAATAGGTTGTGAAATACGTATTGGTTTAGGAAAAGATTTGGAAATACTTGGGTTAGGTAACAAAACTACTTAGTTAGACTTATGAAAAGACTGGTTTGGGTTTGAGCTATCCGCGCTCCTCCCGTCCATATTGGGTGACGTTTTGCGTTCTTTATACTTCTTGGCTCATGATGACGTGCACCACAACCTACAACTTGATCTACAGCGCTGTCATTTTTTTCGTGGGCACACACACACACACACACACACACACACTTTTTGCTTGCCCTCACACCTTTAGAGGAGAGAAACCAGAGCAGTGCTACTCGAGGCACTAAAGAGCAGGAACCACAACCAGCATCCCACCCAAGTGACACTGACACTAATGTGCTGCAGCTGAGCAGCTTATTAGCTTTCCAGGCAGCAAACTGACGTTAGCGGTGCACTTTTCCCCGGCCGAATGTTCGCTCGGTGGACGAGACGTGTGTTCATGTTTGCAAATGAGATGAGAACGAGACTCCGGGCTGCTGCTCGGAGTCTGCGGCTCTTGGTTTGTGTCTCAGGCTGCTGACTAGCTCGGTGTGACCGTCTGCTCTCCAAAGGGCTGCCTCCCGTTCACAATGTTTTGTAATCTGTTCATAGTTCGGATGTAGAGAGGCTCCTCACAATACCAGGCAGACATTATACAAAATACGGGGCGGGGGAAGTTGGGATGGAAATTATATTTTCTTGATGCAGCGCTGAATATTTCATTAATATCAGCTGTAGCTATATCTTTGAGCAAGTGCTCGGGAAAAGCCGTGTTTGGTGCGAGTTAAGAGAGACATATTTTCAAGCTGTCTGTAAGGACATTTAGTCAAATCGGAGCAGAAACTGAGCCTTTTAACCACAAGCTCATACTGCATCTTAAGTGTCATATAAATAGAATTAAACGAATGGAACCACTCAGAAAACTCGACATTTTATGGATGCTGTAAGCTAGAAGAGCCTTATGAAGGACATTTATCCCACTGCACGTCCATTATGTGAAGGCTATTACAGTATGTCCTCGTACACACATCAAGTGCTATATTCCAGAGCTGATCGAGTGCTTTCTTATCGCACATAACAGACAGAGAAAGAAATGGAAACACTTTAAATTTCACTAATTTCATATTGGATGTCCATTTATACTTTTAGATTGGATTACATATTGATGTCATTGGGAGAAAATGGCCATTTAGAGATTATATTAATGCGCTAATTTCAGTCACGTTTTAGGAGGAAATGAAGGAAGAAGACCAAACTCTGAATGTAACAATGAGACTGTAGCACTGAACATTTACGTGACATAACATGTAATCATGACACTGACATTGATAAACAAGCTACTTGGACTAAATACTCGTCCGATGGTGTCTGATTGTCTCACCTTGTAGCGGCTTAAGCTAATGTTGGCGTCAATCAACCGCCGGGCGAGTCACTCCAAAGCCCGAGTAGAGGGAGAGCGAGGGCGGTTGGGACGCTTTTGTATCGACACCAAATGACCTTTTGTTACTCAAATGACCTTTTGTTACTCAAACACTAATGGAAATAATTGACATATTGTCTGCCAAGAATGAAATGCTACAATTTACTACCTACCTTTTTTTTTTGGACCCAAACCCAAATGTGGAAGATTGTCAAACACACACACACACAATCCTACTCATTGTGACTCTGTGTCATATTATACTGTGAGAATAGGACATAAGTAACCCAAACATTTAAGATTGAGACTCAGGCAGTGAAATAAAAAAATAGACCTCTTTATAAATCTATCCTGGCTAATCCCCCAGATAGCCTCCTCATTTGATGAAAGGCAAATGAGGCATCACCAACAAAGCAACAAATTGTCACACAAAGCCCCGCGCATGCCTCCTCTCCAAACCACAGCCAGGATTATGAATATAAATTTTTTTCCTCCCTCTGAACTCGAGCGGATCTTTAATGCAACACTTCCTTTGGGAAATGCCGCGCCGTTGTTGATGAGGAATGTACAACAACTAAAGAATGTGCCTCGCACATGAAGCGGTGTCAGAGTTAATACGTAGCCGCGTGCAGGCGGGTTGTGGCTTTAGGGAATAAGCCATTCGTCCTAATGGGTCGAACCCTCGGGGGGGTCACAGGGCAATGCCCTACAGCAGCTACAGCTATGGGGAGGATGTGAGCCCCGCCTACCAATGTGGGGAAAGGAATTCAGCATTGGGAGAACGGCACAGACTTCTTGGCCCTCGACTGATGTTACCGCTGACGCTACTTGTGCTGAGCGTCTTTCGGCACCACGCGGCAGAGGTAACCGTCTGAGAAAATGGAACTTCAATAGCCGCGAAACCCTTTAAGATGGTGTCAGTGAACTGCACACAGAGCAAAAATGATGCCCCAAGGCATGGTGCCTCATCGAGGACACAAATAGGACAAGAGACTATCAAGGCAGGTCCTCCTCGTATATATTTATATTCAAAGTTTAGTAGAGATTGTCACGGAATGTTAAAATAGAGGCAGTGAAGAGGATAACATGCAATAAAAGGAAGCAGTGGTATTGTGATTATATAGACCTTGGAGGGCACCAGGATGCTCATTTGTATTGATGCTTAAAAGGTTGACGCCATCTGTGTATGACCTATCTTACCAAAGTGAGCTCATGAACACTGTGTGGTGGTACTGTATGGAAACTCCTGTGTTCTACGAGGTAAAATGACTGTTTTTGTCAATGGAGTCCGGTGGCACATTTTCACCTCTTTACGTTATCTTCGCTATCTTCAAAGCCACCAGCCACCTTCAAGACAGGGGTAGCTGGTCTACTGCTCCATCAAGCGGTTAGTTTATTTGTTATACTGAGTGACTGTTGGATCTGGACGCTTCGTGGCAGTACACCGCTCACACTTCCCTGTCCAAACTGGGGCCGGGCTGACCGCCATCTACGTTACTGCTTTGGTATTCAAGGTATGAAGCATAAAGGTTATGCATAATGCCACATTAAACAACCTTTCAGGGGTATTTGCTTGTTTTTGGCCAATAACTACACTTTTGGATCCTATTTAGTTCATGACTAATTTGGTTATTGTTTAGATCAGTGGTTCTCAACCATTTTACAGTGATGTACCCCCTGTGAAATATGTTTACAGCCAAGTAAGTACCCCCTAACCAGTGCAACCCATTTGTGGTTGAAAAACGTATCGTAATGTAATGTAATACACAGCGCTGGGCCATCAGTGTCTGATTTAGAATATAATTTAATATTAAATTTATGAACTTACATTTATATTTAATTAAATAACAATTTTGAAAGGATTTTTTAATGGATACTAATTTTAAATATATTTAGAAAAATCTCACGTACCCCCTGGAGTGGCTTCACGTACCCGCAGGGGTACCCGTACCCCCATTTGAGAACCATTGGTTTAGATTGATTTACAGAATTGTAGGCAGACAGGGACTCCAGTTTGAACCGGCTCCTGATTAAGTTCCTTTATCATCATCATTTGATTAAGCGGAGCTTTATTTTGATACCTATATTTTTAGTTTATATTTATAGTTTACTTCTGTGTGGAGTTTGCATGTTCTCCCCGTGGCAGCGTGGGTTCTCTCCGGGCTCTCCGGCTTCCTCCCACAGTCCAAAGACATGCTGCAGGTTAATTGATCTCTAAATTGCCCATAGGTGTGAATGTGAGAGTGAATGGTTGTATGTCCCTACATGTGCCCTCGATGGACTGGCGGCCTGTCCAGGGTGCCCCCTGCCTTCGCCCTATGTCAGCTGGGATAGGCTCCAGCGCCCCCGTGACCCTAATGAGGATAAGCGGTATTGAAAATGGATGGATGGATGGATTTATAGTTTAGTGGTACAAATAGAAAACAAATGTGCGTTTTTTTTTAATTGACAAATAACCAATAGTCAAACAGTGAACCTCAGCATTTGTTGACCAGTGGGATCCGAGGTCCAGGACTTTGTCCGCTTGGTAGTCTATCTTTGACACCTTTTAATAACTCTTTTCTGCGGTGCAGTCAAGGGCGTCTCTTGATAGTTGGCCCTACAGCCAATGTCTATACAGTTTGTACAATGGCTCCAGCATGTGGGAAAACGGTCATTTGTGATGTGAAATATTTAGCTAAAAACATACTTAAGCACTAGTATATTATGACCAGGTGAAAAAACAACTAGTATTTCTAGTATGAAATGTGCGAGGGCAGAGATTCAAGTACAGAATTGTGAAATGACAAACTTCAGAAGCTCCTGACAGCTGCTGTCTTAATGATGGTTTGCCAAGAAAAAAATTTAATTCATCATCATAAATTCAACCCTGCTGGACAGCTGGAGGCACAGACTATGCACCTTTTCCTACCCACACACACACACATACACTCACCCACACACACACACACACACACACACACACATAAACACACAGACACACACACACACACATACACACACACACACACATACACTCACACACACACATACACACACACACACAGACACACACACACACACACACCCACCAAGGTCCTGAAACCTTGAAGTGAGCATAATTCAGAACAAACGCCACTAACTAACGCCTAAAACCACAAAAGGATGTGTTCCTACCGCTGTGTGTGTAGAACGATAGCCAAAAACAAGCAATAGACTTGGATATCATGCAGATGACGGCTTTGCTAGTTAATCTTTTACCACGCCGCCAAGGATGTGAACGTTTTGCCAAAATCAATATGATTATGGTGATGAAAACACTCGTCGCCGGCAGCAAAAAGAATGGATTTGTGAAGGATATATTTTCTCTTATTTCCCATGCAGCAGATGAACAAACAGAATGACAGAAGGTCAATAGGAGATTCACAATACTTTAAAATGTGTTCCAGCAGTGAGAATAACACAACTGTTAAGTCCATGCATCACGTACAGAGAGAGAAAACATGCCCCGGGGCTGGAAAACACATTAACCCGCCATGGATCACGAATACAGAACGGAAACTAACTTAATGGTTAACACTTTCCCGTGCGTTCGCGGCTCTGCTGACTGACGAAGCGTGTTGTAAATGTGGATGACAGCTATGTTGTTTACTGCCAGACAACAGCAATTATTAGAAAAGTAAATGCCACGTTCAGGTCTAAGTGCTGAGAGGAAGGGTCACAGGGTTGACCTTTTATTTCTCATTTTAGTACTTGTCTTTTTGCTGCTAGAAGTACTCAGATCATTACACTAATTAAAACCAATAACACTGCACTGTAGAGAAATTCCTGTCAAAGTTATTTTAGGATTTTTTAACTTCGTATGAAACAGTCTTAAATAAATGCGGCTGCTTCTATATATGACGCACATAAGAAAATGAAACCATCAGTGAGAAGATTGGCTTCTATAGTGATTGGTGCCACCGGGTTGTTTATGTAGACGTACGTTTTTAAAAAAAAATGAAATATCACAATGCTAAGCTTTGATTTAGTTATCATACATGATGTGTTCAAGGACTGTGAGAAAGTAAAAAAAAAATCCCACCATAATGTTTTGTTCCAGCTTCTGGCTATGATAAACGGTGTATTTTTGGCGATTTAAAAAAAAGAGAAAATATGCTTTCAATCCCGCACTGTGGGTTTTGGGGTTCAGAGGGTTATTAAAGCATTGGTTCTGCATATATGAATGGTGATTACACAGCAACAAAAGTTACAGACTGCCAGCTGAGGACGCGCTGAAATTACGTAAAAATGGCTGCTGGCACAGATATATTTTAGGAGCAAGATTCTAAAAGAAGAGGACTCATTGTCAAAGGTTAAAGGTGCACCTTGTGTTTTAAACACAACTTGGGGGAAAAACTCCGGCAACAGACTCGTCTTCAAAGTGCACACCAAAGGATAGGGATAGGTCTTTGTGAATGTGTGGATTTCCTCCATTTCCTTCATCTTCTAAATCCAAACAATCTCTTGAATCTTATCCATCCTCTGCAGCCACAAAGCCGTCTCTGTGGTGTCTGTTGCTTCCAGTCCTGTCTTTGAAAAGCCCCTTGTCTTTTGCCCAGTGCATCATGAGTCTGCGGTGGCAGCCTCGGTAAAAGAAAAAAAGAAAAGAGTGCCACCGTATGTTCCTGCAGATTTATTGCTAAAGTGTAAAATACTGCCATGTCGTCCACTGTCGGGGTGAAAAATAGGGAGGTGGAAGCATCCTGCTAAAGATGAAGCAGTTATTAAAAATGTCTGACGTTGGCAGCAGTAGAGTAGGTTCAGGACAAGACAAATGGAACTGGGTAATATAATAATATATATATATATTATATATATTGTAATATATTGTATATATATATAATATTGTAATATATTGTATATATATATAATAATGATAAGTTACTCCTGAATGTGGATTATTTGCTTTATGGGAGCAGTCCCCTGGATACTGTGCCACATTAATGGCCTACTTAGCTTCCAGGGCGGTCACACATCGTGCGAGTCCAATGACCAACCGCCACTGTTTTATATGTGCGATGTCATGGCCTAAACAAGACTAAACACGCCCCCTAGTGCCAACCTGTAAGGCTGTAAACCTGTAACCCACCTAAAAACACGAGTGTTGGCAGAATTGTATATCATAACTTTGTCCTTGGGGTGGCGCCACTGGATGAAGGCAGAATATGGAGGCAAGGGGAAAAAAATGAAATAGCTGGATCGGGTATTTTTGCCAATGGGGCAGATCAATTCAATTTAAATCGACACTACACATTATAGACTGGAATTTGAATACCGGTTTACATCTTGACCAGTTCGTTGATGCATTAAAAAAGGTGTACACCGTTCATTCGAAGATGTGTTTGTTGCAGGTGTGTCATTTAATATTTGAATGACAAGTAACAATTCAGTAAATTTAAATGTATTTGTTACATTTGTTTTTACAAAAGTATGGAAAGCAATGTTTAAATCAAGCCTGATGTTGCTTTAAACATTAAAGAATAGGCTCAGTCCCACCCACACAGTGGTGCATACGACTCACTCATTAAACACTGGTATTGGATCAGTACTTGGTATCAGCTGGTGCTCAGAGCCCAGCTATCGTCTCGGGACTGAAAATGTTTCATTGCTGCATCCATATCGTAGACGTCGTCTCTCAACTCCCTTGTGGCATCTCAAGTTGCTCATCGGACTGCAATCAATAGCGCACGGAAGAGAAAGTGTTATATATTTGATATTTGGTGGAGGCAACCGGAACCCCATAAATGTTGTCCGTTGTCCACAGAGGCTAAAATGATATATTTTTGTAATTTAATGCAGGTTTAAAGTACAGTGGAGGTATCCTGTTGAATAAGATTGACATAAATTCCAAACAGATATTTTCAGGTGCTTGATGAAAAGTGCATCCTCTGGGGAACATGAATATTATAATTCACCAATGTTCTGTACCAACAGACTTTAAAGCCGACCCACTGAAATACCGCGGGGCGCGGTTCAAACTGTGATCAAACCAAAGCTCAAGTTGGAACGGTTCCTTCTCGGCGATGCCTCTCCCTTCTGAAAACGAGGTCAACTCAAACATTATCTTCAAGCAACACTCTATGAACACAGCAAACATGAATCAACCTCAGGGGCACAACACTTTATTCAGCGCTCTTATATGAACGAGCCCGCGAGGTTCCTCAAAAAGCCCCTGTCGCTTCTAATCACTGACGTATTGTGCAGCCAGGGAGGAAATGTGTGGGATTTTATGCACAGTCAGTTCCTATGATCATCCTCCCCATTGTCGCCGTCCGTGGTGCCGAAATGACAGCATCATTATAGTCTCTTGGAGCACAGTGACCACATGGTCTCGTTCCCCCAGGCGTGATGAGATAGGAGCAAAAAGAAAGGACCGGCAGCGGTGGCAGCGATTGCACCCTCTCTCCCCGGGTTTGGGGCACAGTTTTCTCTGATGCGTTCCCTTCATGCACACAACTGCCGCCCACAGACGCTCAAACTTCATCACAGAGAAAATCACATTACGGTGCTGTGTTTGATTAGCAAGGGAAGGGTACAGAGGAGAAAGCAAGGTGGCTTCACAGAAGCCGGAGATCAAAACATAAATAACCAAAGACACCAACAGATGATCTCACAGGATCTCTGAATCATTAGGGCCGTTTTTTTATTTGATGATATTTGAATCCATGCTGGTGCACGACTTGCTCGTTGCAGCTGGCGGCTGATAAGATTTCTCCTATGTAAATGAAACAAACTAAATATAATTGCCTAATTATTTTTTGTTAGAAAAACAGCAACATTTGTTGCTGACCTGTTACGAAGCTTGGGTTTAGAAATGTCACTGGAGCCGCGACAATATGGTTGGTTTATCAACAGAAAAAATCATTGGAAAATATTTTGTGTCGGCTTCAGTCAATGTCAGGATGTTCTGCTCATCAGTGTAAACTGAATATAATCTTTATTTTTTTACACTTTTTTTTGTTGTCATTTCACCACACATATACAGAAACAGCGAGAGTAATAAAAAAAAAAGGGGTCTGGTTTGCTTTGTCCTCTCAAAGGCATGATAAATCCTGAGAAACATTCAAGTGTTCTTATCTTGCCTCATCTTATCTTGTTAAATATTTTGTGTCGGCTTCAGTCGATGTCAGGATGTTCTGCTCATCAGTGTAAACTGAATATCTTTTGGTTTTGAAAGATTAGTCGGGCAAAAAAACAATGTTGAGAATAGTGACGATAGTGGAAAAAACCCCACATGTGCCATAGAAGAAAACTTCTGTTCAAATAACTAGACAATACCACAGCACTTTAACGTCTGACATGACAGTAGACAGCAGTATGCAGAAGTATTGCTGTCCACTTAAATTATTACAATGTTTTGTGTTAACTTATATGAAATGTAAATATAATTTTTTATTAGAAATGATATAACTAAGTGAATTCATGAATTGCCAAATGTTGCTTTCAGTTCATGGGCCCAGGTCCCACTTCAAATATTAGAATGTAAACATCAGAAGTGAATCTGCCTTATATTAAGAGATGACACACAGAACAATAGTGGTTTGTGTGAGTGGTTAAGAAAAAGATCATTAAGATAAAGATGAGAGATTATGGGCAATTCTGCACACAATTTATTAGAAATAAGTTCATGCCATGTTCTAGTTTATTTTCAAAAATTCACCATTTAAAAAGGTTTGGCCACCCAGGTTTAAAAATCATATCTACTGTATGGACAGTAACTAGAGAGGCTGTAATTATATTTCAAGGGAGCACTTTGTCTTGAAGCATCATCATCTTTCTTTCCTCTGGCATCTCTAGATTTTGCAGTGCCCGCTCTCACAAACGAGACTTCAGACTTGTTAATGAGATCCATGGGCTCTGCTCGGGCGACTACAACAATAATTGCCTCCACGGCCGGGCAGATCCTGTTGCATCGCTCCATGGTCGGCTGGCAGGCGTCCCACCCACATGCACCTGAAGGAATTCAGAGATCTTCATTAAAAAACGAGGAGAGGGCTCCTGTTTCTTACATCACTGCCTCCCGCCATCCCCCCTCATCCCTGGCAACAGGTTTGTGTGAACACATCCATTAAATTGGATTCCGGGCCTGCAGGGAGTGACGGGCGAAAAAAAGAAGCGTTTGAACCACGAGAGAAGGATGATGTACATTTTGGGCGCGACGGGAAAACAGTCCCTGTCGTAATGGCATGGCTATTTGGTCTGCTTAAGCCCCAATTTCCACAGTCCGAGCCACCGATGTGTTTCAGACAGTCAATTTGGGGCATGGATGATCACAGTGAAATAGCTTGTGAGAGATGTCCAGTCTGGAGAAGGGAAAATTGTCGCCAAGATTTGTTTGCAAATCAAGAAAACTATTATTTGTACAGAAATGTATTTAGTAAGTGTTGACCCCCCCTCCTGCTAATCCCCTTGTGTCTTTCCAATTTTTTTAATGGTTTCATTGTCACTCTGTGGCTCCACGGTCGCATTCTGTCTCTGCCTTTCTGCTCATGCTCCTACTGAGTGGGAATCAGGCGAGCATTATGGCGGCGAGTACGCCCGTCCAAGACTAACTCCTCTACTTGTGCAGCCCTTCCCTGCCGCTCACTCCTCAGTGAGTTCAGTCAGCAGTTTCACAGTAACCATTTTCCGCTCATATTATTCACCTCATGCTTGCCTGGGCGAGGTCCATTTCAGGTCCATTGGCTTCCAATTAAAAGGGATCACAAAATGGTTTGAACGCTCATTTAACGACCGTTTTAGCAGGAGGCCATGAAGTCGTCGGCTCTGTGGGGGAAAGAAGACATCGCGGCAGAACTCGCCTCGTGTTTTCTCAATTGGACGTTAGCACACAACAAATCCATCTGCTTTGCAGAGTGTATGCTCCCCTGATGCATCCTGATGATATCCTGACTGGGAATTAGCACACAACCCCCTCCCAGTACAATCACACGTTTGACGCTGTGTTCTTTTGGGTGGATTAAACACATGAGATGTAACATGCTATTAGGTGAGCTCTACAGACGCTGGAAGGCACATTTTATTACCTTTGGATATCTTTTTTTTGTCTCTATGCTAAGCTAACTGGCAGTAGCTTTAAGTCAACCGTACAGACATGAGAGCGCTATCAGTGTTCTCATCTAACTCTTGGCAAGAAAGGGAATACGTGCATTTGCTAAATGGTGGAGCTAGTCCTTCCATTCTCTGCCCAGTTTTCATTCTTGCAGCCTGTACAAGATGAACAATGAGCTCAGTATCTCTCCGAGACAAGTGATGGCTAGTCCGGTTGATGGACTGAGACTGCCAAGCACGATTGATTTTACACATCTTGATGCAGTCCCCACTCCTCGTGGCTGCCTCAAAGCCTCGGGCCAGCATGCACTCTGTTGTGTTTATATCTTATGATGCAGCATGGCCCTTGTGGGATTTACAGGCAGGCACTGTGCGGCTCAAGATATCGGAGAAGTGTGCCTTGCACTCATACAGAGGTGTGTTACGAGTGTGGTAGCACAGTGATTCAGGACCGTGGTTATATCTGTGAGGCTGTTTAAAAGGCAGGTAATAATCATAATAAGTGCATTTATAGCATGAATTATACTTTAAGCTATCGCGATCCAAGTAGCCAGCTGATAAAGTGAATCTGCAACAGCAAGCACATGAGCGCACAGCTGTTTGAGGGAGGTAGTTTGAAGTGACGACGGAGAATCATCAACAACTGAAACTTTAATGTTCACTCTTTGGTTGATTTAGTAAAAAAAAAAAAAACAGAGACAACTTGGTGAGGATGGGCCTGCTTTATTTTATTGGGGACACAGGACTAAAAGGTTGGGAACCAAGTTTCTTGAATATGTAGATGCGTTTCACTTCAATCTGCTGGTGGAGATAAAAAGTCGGATCACAGTGTTGGATTCGCCCAGTCGAGTAACAATGTCGTCTCCATCTAGGCTGCTAGCATGACCACAAACAATGATTAAATAACTTAACCCTGGCCATTCGGTTGGAAACAAGAATTGGCTCCAAATGAGTAAAAACCCAGAGTAACGATAAGATCATGGAATGAGGTTGCCGCGGAGAATAGCAGCAATGTTGATTCTTTTCTTAGTGATTTTTTCTTACAATATAATCAAAAAGAGTATCGATAGGGAACCTAACAGTAAGGTAGAATTGATAAGAGTACCAGTATCGATAAAAACCTAATGATACCAATCACTGGCCATACTGCATATCTTGTTGAAGGCAGCATGGGGGCCTAGTTATTAATATCATTTAATTGTAGCATTCCTGGTTTCAATTACAGATTGGGTCCACTTTCTCTCATGTTTCCTGTTTGTTTCTACATTGTTACTATCAGGTAAAGTACCTAACATGTAGAATGCATACAAAGGGTACATTTGCATACACAGACAATATCAGTATACTCAATTGCTGATAGAAGAATCACTTTTATTTTTTTTTCCTGGTAGCAAATGAAAAACAGCTTTTGTTGCTACAATAGAAACCCAACTTCACCCTGACTTTTTAAAACAGATTATCTTCCAGGAAAAAAAAAAAACTCATTCAAAACTTATTTACACTTACAATCTAATACACAGCCACTGCTTTGACCTCGAGAGGCACATCATTTTGGTTTAATTAACATTTAATACTAAATTCACAGATTCCTACGAACAACATAAACAGATATATTGCATTTCTTCAATCACACTCGTTAAGGAGGAGGCAGAACCATACATGATGGTGTCTTACCCATTCCAAAGGTTGCTCAGCAACAGATTGTTGATGAGAGTTGTAATTGAAATAGCACCCAACATAGACCCTTGTGCAACACCACTTTGTTGAACTAAAAAGCTAGAAAATTGTCACGGAGCGGGAACTGTGGAGGAGGACCCGGACGCAGAGTAGAGGTTTTCCTAACATTTATTTTCAACAAAAAGTCACAGGGAAAAATCCTGGAAACAAATAACTCCTCCGAAGAGGGATGAACGGGAATATGCTCAACAAAACGGGAAGCCTACAAAAAAAAAACTCTCAGCGAGGGAAGGGAGAAAATAATAATCTACAACTAGGTTCGGCCTAGACAATACTGAGACCTGGACTTGACCATGACATAAGGCGTGTGTGCAGGACGAAAGGATCAGACACACTGGCACAGGACAAGGGGCGACACCGACTATAAGTACACATGAGGGGAGTGGGGAAACCGGTGGACACAATCAGGAATCAGGGAAGATAATCAGACTGGTGACACAAGGGGAAGGGTAAGGAACCTGAAACAAGAGGAGAGTTAATTTCCAAAATAAAACAGGAAGTCACAAAACAAACATGGAGACAGGACAAAAACCCAACTTGACAAACAGGTGTGACAAAAATAAAGCGATCTACCGCTCAGTTTCAAACCATTGATCGTTTTGTGACCATGTCGACCAAAACCGTGGTCAACCACGTCAGAAGCCTTAGATAGTACGAGGAATGACGCTGCAGTGGTGTTAGTGAGGACCGTAAACCATTGAGGCTCATTTGACTCGTGTGATATTCTTTTCCACAGTCTGCAGCTGTCTTTATGTAAAAAGAAAGCATCTGTTTGTTTCTGCATACATACATATTCATGTTTAGGCTAATGCGTTTTGATAAAGCTGCAAACTCGGAAGAGAAACAGATGCTGATGTCATTTTATTGTCAATAGCTTTACTCCTTCAAGGTGAGTCTGTGAGAGCGTACACTGCTGAGACTTGATGTGCATCAGTGCGTGCACTGACCTGTGGGGGATTATCAGAGACCACTAAATGGAGGTGAATCACAGAAGGTTTATGGGGGAAAATGCTCTGAAAGCAACACAAGTTGTCAATTAAATGTGTGATTATGTATTATAATAAGCATGAACGACTGACAACAGCGCTGGCAAGAGCTTTATTCCAGTTCCCCGATAACATTTATCTGTTGTCGTGGACAACAGTCTCTTCTTCGTAAGCCGCAACAACAAAAGCTGAGCTACACGTGCTGAATCGTTAGTGAGAGGACTTTGTTTTGCATCACTGGGGAGTGAAAGCTCTCAGTACAGTTACTTCCTGGTTTATCAGATACTGAGAGTCAGGAGAGTTATCACAGTGGCGATTATTTCATCTTTCGTCGCGACGATCGACCAGGTGAACATTAAAACTACCATTTCAAGTAACGCACCACGGCGGTGTGCTTGCATGTGTTTGATTGGCCAAGTCATTGTGTTTCTTTTTTTGCTGTCCGCAGGTTCCACCGTGCCAATGCAGGGGGCCTTGCCTTGAACGGTGATGCGCTTGTTAACCGAATCAAAAATGATTAAAATCATACGCATATCAACCTTTGTTGGTTTTGTTTTGTGAGGTTCAAGATGCAAGATCTAAAGGAATTGTCACCCGGGTTTCCTGTCTGTGTGTGTGTGTCCAAATGAACCCACAGTACATGAACCCTGCGCTCAGGGATGCCTGCTAGCCGGCAATCTCTTCCCTGCTTTTACCGCTCTCCGTACCACCTGTTGCCCCAGTCATCTTCTCTCTTCAAGCCCGTCTCCATCTACACTACAGTTACAAAACAAGTGTTCATCTTCAGCTACATCGGTTTGTGTTCTGCGCATGGGTATGAAAAACACACACGAAATTGGAGCGAGCTTGGGGACAAACGGTTCTAAAAAACGCTTTTAATAAACAGCAACTAACATAACAGTAAGATTTCATCATCTTCACCGGAGTAAGACCTCCCCTTTCCAGATCCTTATTTCACAGTCCGGCCCGTGGGAAGCCCTGGTTTCGGCTTTGGGGTCGGCTCATAGGCACCTTCACTGAGTGGCAGGTTCTTTGTTGCAACATGTCTACCACATTTCAAATTAAATAAGATTAAAGGCCACAGCCCAAGGCCGAAGCTTTGTCGTGCCTCTCAGAAAGCCACGGAGGAGTGAATCACGGCTTTATCCACGGCCTTCATTGTCCGCCAGCCGTTTTCTCTCGCTGGGTAGGAAAAAAAAAAAAGAAGCTTTAGCTGCTTTTAAATCCAACTCACAAACATGGAAAGCGAGCGGCGAGGATGGGGACACTCAGTCAAGCTGATGAAAACAATGAACAAGTCCATTTCAGTGGACGCAGGTTCCACCGCGGAGGGAGACCGAGCTGTCTGGGTGCCGTGTGCTTGTTACACTAATGGAGAGATGAGTGCCGCGTACAGCAGGACTCGGTAACACGGGCCGCGGCGGATAACAAAGCAACAAATACAAAGGCTATTAAATGGAAAATAGAGAGACCCATGAGACGGAATCCGCAGCTCTGAAAGGGAAAGGTCAGACTGACGCTGCTGTTGCCAGAAAGCAGCCGTCTCCAGGGTCAGCCACAAACACGTGTCATTAATTAAAGACACCCGACTCGGTGTACAGTGTTGGAAGTGATTTCTCAAAGGAGGCGCCGGCGTGATGCGCATTAATTCATCACCCAATAGATAATCCTCAGGTGCACGCCGCCGCCGCCACCTGCCAACTTCGCAGCAAATAAATACCATCTGCCGTTTTTACACAAAACCTGATTGAAATGACAACATTCAAATAAAAACATTTGAAAATAAATGCTTAATGCCAATAGGGAGCTCTGTTACTCTCGACCCCAAAACAATTAAATAGGAGTAGGACAAATAAGAGGAGGAGGAGGAGGAGATACAAGAGGATTTCCAGGTTCGGGCACAGGAAGGGCAGTAATGTAGGAGGAGGCCGGGCCCATTAAGCAGGAGGCCAGGTCCATGAGGCAGGGCCAAGGGCCAGGGTTCAGGAGGAAGGACCGGTTCCAGACACAGCCAAAATCCATGGAAACCTGAGAGGCGAGAAGGCACGAAGACTCTGGGAAGAAGTAGAATTAGTAATGTGCAATGAAGAGACATGAATTTGTCCAGAAGGAGAGAGTGAAGAGGTGCTCAGTGTATCCTAAAACATCCCCCAGCAGCCTATAAGCCTATAGCAGCATATCAAGGGGCTGGACCAGGGCAAACCTGATTCAACCCTAACTATAAGCACTATTAAAGAGGAAAGTCTTAAGTCTATTCTTAAATGAGGTGACTGTGTCTGCCTCCCGGACTGAAAGTGGATAACTAAAAGCAGAGGATCTTTTGATCAAAGCCCGCGATTCAGTACCTGTATTATTTTTTTACTCTTGGAATTTCACAGAGTGCTGATGTTGCCTCTCAGTTCTCCCCATGAGTCCCCGGTTTCTTTTTTCCCCGTTCCTCAGAAACGTGGGACTTTGCATATCTGCACACAGTCATGCTGTGCTCCCCTTCTGGACAGAAGCATCTCGCTTTATTGATATTACAGTTTCCGGTCCGACATACATATATTCAGAGCTCAAAAAATGGGTAGATATAAAAGCTTTGATGTTTTCACCGAATGTCTGCGTATAGGCAGTGGGCCTGTGGGAGTTAGTCTGTTCTGCTTATATAATATGCAATCAACTCCATAATGCATATCCACAGGGCCAGAGAAAAAGGAGAGACACAATGCACAATGTTTATGCAGTTAATGTTCATAAAAAGTGACCAAAGACGTAGCAACTTTTAGGTTAGATTTAAATGCATTCATCTTTAGAGACAAAACTAAGAGGCATATCTGTGAATAACTTATGACATGGCAAGAAGTCACGCCCACAAAGAAGGTAAGGTAAACGAGAGGGGAGCAGGAGGCCCCGCCCATCTCCTCGGGGAGAGAGAGTAGGAAGCATTGAATTCCCACGGATATTATTCAACGTCTTACTTCTAATGAGCTTTAATGATGCCCAACTACTTCTTTAGACTACATGCAGTGGGTTATGTAAACAGAAATTAGAATGCTGCGATCGTTTCAGTGAGTCATACCGCAGATGGCAACTGGAGCCCCGTTAATCCCATATTTGTTTGCATGTTGTTTGGACAAATTGGCACAACTACAAAGTATGCAAAATTAGCATTAGGACCAGTTGACAATGTAGCCATGGATGTACAGAGCGCTATCCCTGGATTAGTGTTGCTGGAATACATACAGGAGGTTGTTTTGTTTATCATTTTTTTGTTTTTGTTTTTATTGTTTCTTTTTGTTTTCAGTAATGAATGTGTATAGGACAGCTGCATTATTCAAAATGTAACTATTGAGAAAAGTACCATACCAATAATATTGTTATTATTAGTGAAAATTAAGAAAAATAACAAATAAAATAGCAACGCTATTAATTGCAACCCTGTAAATACATTTTCCAAATTAGTTATGAAATAAATGCCTTTTCAGTTTTGCCTGTGGTCAACTGCGTCTTGGAACTTATTTTTAGATACTAAGAAGGAAAACATTGAATTTGGTGGACATTTCAGCGGAGATCAACAAGTCACCATTGTTTAAGAATGAGCCTCCAGCTCTGGAAGCTTTGCTGTGGAATGGCTATTCCACAGCAAAGCTTCCAGAGCTGGAGGTTTGTTAGTGTGACATGCGGAAAAGGTCAGGCCTCTCTAACATGATATTCCAGCCCCCCCCCCCCCCCCCCCAGCCCCCCCCATCAGATGGCACGCATGTGCCTTGTGACAGTACCAAGCCCCCGAACCTGCGTGGCTCTCCGTATCCGGCCAGCCATGTAGAAACGATGAGCTCCCCCCGTGTGCCCCGGCTGCTGTTGCAACCAATAAATCTTCCCCGGTGAGAGTCGGGGGATGGGATGTACTAATTGCCTTATTGATCTGCAGTTTTTCTCCACGACAGCGCTTGATAAACACATCAGGGAGACGGGAGAAGGCATGTGCCCGCACCACTTCAGCCCCCTTTCTAAAAGGCAGAGAGGCTACGCTTCAGGGCGGTGACGGACCTTATGTGGAGCTTTTTCTTCTGCCGGCTATACATTTCGACAAAGAGAGGACGTGCTGTCAGAGCCTCGGTTGATGCTCAGGTGATGCTAGAGGAGGCAGGCGAGTGGGGGAGAGGAGAAGGAGCCGTAAACAATATCACAGGGATGTTTGTCTTGCACGCCTCATTCTGCTCTCCTTGTGTCGGAACAACAGAGCAGAGTTCCAGCTCTGTGATTTAATTAAAAAAGGCTTTGGCAATCCTTTGTCTGCCTTTGTTTAGTTATGCATCGCTGAATGTGTTAAAGACAAGGTAGAGCGACCGAAGCGGAGTGGTCTTTCAAGCATGGCACTAACTTCATTTTAATATCGAATAGACTTCATTTTTAATGAGAACCACAGCAGATTAGTCACAGCCTTTGGGACAGCGCCGGCTTAGTGTATATTATATTTAATGTAATTGAAAACAGCAGCTCTTTGCACAGAACCCCGGCTTAATATATCAGAGAAAGTCCGTTTTTACCGGTTTTGGCCTGTCTGTATGTGAAGATGGCCAGCAAGGGTGTGAGTGGTTCATTAGGCTCCCCTCTTGTCCTTATATCCTCCTCATCGATACAAGGATGAATATATATAGAGGTCATTTAGACAATAATCACAGAGATAGTGGACAATTCGCTTACCGCTGCCTTGGCACAATACAAACTCTGCAGACAAAAATATCTGGCAACTTTACATCAGTTAATAAAAAGGAATTGACACATGTAATCTATTCATTCAGTTAGCTTCTTGTGGGAATTGAGTTGGTAGCACTGTTTGACTTAATCTTACATTATATATATATATATATATATATATATATATATATATAATACAGACATTGTTTTGGCAGGTGGGAATATGAAAACTTTGAAAACCAAGGCTGTATACTTCTAGTACATTTCCACCATTTTGCATGTAGGTTTAAACAATTAGTCACTGGGTACTTTAATTTCAATTAAATTAAATTCAGTTTATTTTGTATAGCCCAAAATCACAAATTACATCAGCAGGGCCATGACAGGAGGTAGAGGCTGCAAGCCGACAGCTGGAACAGGGACAATGTCCTCCCCGCTCTTTCTGGCGTCTAGAGAACCAGGACGACAAACACAAGCTGCTTTTAGGCTCTTCAGCTTTCGTCGAAGATAAAATAAACAGTACAGATTACAACGTGTAAACACAGCCTCATGTTCTACTCCTACCACTGGTACAGAGTCCATTATTTCATATGATTTGATCTAATGCATTTGCGTCTGAGCCATCAACCTTAGTTAGAGGGAATAAATAGATCGCTCTTCCGCGACCTTCACTGGTTACCGGTGGCCGCCCGCATCCGCTTCAAAACATTGGTACTTGCGTACCGTGCTGCGAACAGATCGGGTCCGGTCTACATCCAGGACATGGTCAAACCGTACACCCCAGCCCGTTCACTTCGCTCGGCTTCTGCCAATCGGCTTGTAGCTCCTTCACTTCGAGCTAAACACTCAACAAAGTCACGACTGTTTGCTGTGCTGGCTCCTCATTGGTGGAACGAGCTCCCCATTGACATCAGGACAGCAGAAAGTCTCTACATCTTCCGTCGCAAACTAAAAACACATCTTTTTCGACTATACCTTGAATAGGGAAGGTAGAGCCGTAGTAGCACTCTAGTATCACTTAAATGTCCCTTACCGATAGCACTTTGTTGTTTAGCACTTTAGTAGCACTTAAATGTCTCTAACTGATAGTACTCTGTAGTTTAACGTTATTGAAGAAATTGTACTTGCTTGATTCTTGTTGTTCTGAGTTTGGACTCATGGTTTAATGCACTTATTGTAAGTCGCTTTGGATAAAAGCGTCAGCTAAATGACATGTAATATAATGTAAAAGTGTAAAATCAACTGAAACTAAGAATCTACATCAACAACAAACACGGACATGTAAACAAAAGTGAAACCCAGTTCAGTCGGCCACCGCTGATGTTCACACAAGCACTGCACGCACAATCAGCCAAAAGCTGTTAAAAGAATGTTTTTGTTAAACTTCTCTGCTGGCTGAGACAAAGAAACCAGCAGGATGGAGGACGGGAGGAAAGGAGACAGGAGGACAGAGGACAGGAGGAAAGGAGACAGGAGGATGGAGGACAGGAGGAAAGGAGACAGGAGGACAGAGGACAGGAGACAGGAGGACGAAGGACAGGAGGAAAGGAGACAGGAGGACGGAGGACAGGAGGAAAGGAGACAGGAGGATGGAGGACAGGAGGAAAGGAGACAGAAGGACAGAGGACAGGAGGAAAGGAGACAGGAGGAAAGGAGGCAGAAGACAGGAGGAAATGAGACAGGAGGACAGAGGACAGGAGGAAAGGAGACAGGAGGACAGAGGGTAGGAGGAAATGAGACAGGAGGACAGAGGACAGGAGGAAAGGAGACAGGAGGACAGAGGGTAGGAGGAAATGAGACAGGAGGACAGAGGACAGTAGGAAAGGAGACAGGAGGACGGAGGACAGGAGGAAAGGAGACAGGAGGACAGAGGGTAGGAGGAAATGAGACAGGAGGACAGAGGACAGGAGGAAAGGAGACAGGAGGACGGAGGACAGGAGGAAAGGAGACAGGAGGAAAGGAGGCAGAAGACAGGAGGAAATGAGACAGGAGGACAGAGGACAGGAGGAAAGGAGACAGGAGGACAGGAGGAAAGGAGGCAGAAGACAGGAGGAAATGAGACAGAAGGACAGAGGACAGGAGGAAAGGAGGCAGAAGACAGGAGGAAATGAGACAAGAGGACAGGAGGAAAGGAGACAGAAGACAGGAGGAAATGAGACAGGAGGACAGAGGACAGGAGGAAAGGAGACAGGAGGACAGAGGACAGGAGGAAAGGAGACAGGAGGACAGAGGGTAGGAGGAAATGAGACAGGAGGACAGAGGACAGTAGGAAAGGAGACAGGAGGACGGAGGACAGGAGGAAAGGAGACAGGAGGACAGAGGGTAGGAGGAAATGAGACAGGAGGACAGAGGACAGGAGGAAAGGAGACAGGAGGACGGAGGACAGGAGGAAAGGAGACAGGAGGAAAGGAGGCAGAAGACAGGAGGAAATGAGACAGGAGGACAGAGGACAGGAGGAAAGGAGACAGGAGGACAGGAGGAAAGGAGGCAGAAGACAGGAGGAAATGAGACAGAAGGACAGAGGACAGGAGGAAAGGAGGCAGAAGACAGGAGGAAATGAGACAAGAGGACAGGAGGAAAGGAGACAGAAGACAGGAGGAAATGAGACAGGAGGACAGAGGACAGGAGGAAAGGAGACAGGAGGACAGAGGACAGGAGGAAAGGAGACAGGATGACAGAGGAAAGGAGACAGAAGACAGGAGGAAATGAGACAGGAGGACAGAGGACAGGAGGAAAGGAGACAGGAGGACAGAGGACAGGAGGAAAGGAGACAGGAGGACAGAGGGTAGGAGGAAATGAGACAGGAGGACAGAGGACAGGAGGAAAGGAGACAGGAGGACAGAGGGTAGGAGGAAATGAGACAGGAGGACAGAGGACAGTAGGAAAGGAGACAGGAGGACGGAGGACAGGAGGAAAGGAGACAGGAGGAAAGGAGGCAGAAGACAGGAGGAAATGAGACAGGAGGACAGAGGACAGGAGGAAAGGAGACAGGAGGACAGGAGGAAAGGAGGCAGAAGACAGGAGGAAATGAGACAGAAGGACAGAGGACAGGAGGAAAGGAGGCAGAAGACAGGAGGAAATGAGACAAGAGGACAGAGGAAAGGAGACAGAAGACAGGAGGAAATGAGACAGGAGGACAGAGGACAGGAGGAAAGGAGACAGGAGGACAGAGGACAGGAGGAAAGGAGACAGGAGGACAGAGGACAGGAGGAAAGGAGACAGGAGGACAGAGGACAGGAGGAAAGGAGACAGGAGGACAGAGGGTAGGAGGAAATGAGACAGGAGGACAGAGGACAGGAGGAAAGGAGACAGGAGGACAGAGGGTAGGAGGAAATGAGACAGGAGGACAGAGGACAGTAGGAAAGGAGACAGGAGGACGGAGGACAGGAGGAAAGGAGACAGGAGGAAAGGAGGCAGAAGACAGGAGGAAATGAGACAGGAGGACAGAGGACAGGAGGAAAGGAGACAGGAGGACAGGAGGAAAGGAGGCAGAAGACAGGAGGAAATGAGACAGAAGGACAGAGGACAGGAGGAAAGGAGGCAGAAGACAGGAGGAAATGAGACAAGAGGACAGGAGGAAAGGAGACAGAAGACAGGAGGAAATGAGACAGGAGGACAGAGGACAGGAGGAAAGGAGACAGGAGGACAGAGGACAGGAGGAAAGGAGACAGAAGACAAGAGGAAAGGAGACAGGAGGACAGAGGACAGGAGGAAAGGAGACAGGAGGACAGGAGGAAAGGAGGCAGAAGACAGGAGGAAATGAGACAGAAGGACAGAGGACAGGAGGAAAGGAGGCAGAAGACAGGAGGAAATGAGACAAGAGGACAGGAGGAAAGGAGACAGAAGACAGGAGGAAATGAGACAGGAGGACAGAGGACAGGAGGAAAGGAGACAGGAGGACAGAGGACAGGAGGAAAGGAGACAGGATGACAGAGGAAAGGAGACAGAAGACAGGAGGAAATGAGACAGGAGGACAGAGGACAGGAGGAAAGGAGACAGGAGGACAGAGGACAGGAGGAAAGGAGACAGGAGGACAGAGGACAGGAGGAAAGGAGACAGGATGACAGAGGAAAGGAGACAGAAGACAGGAGGAAATGAGACAGGAGGACAGAGGACAGGAGGAAAGGAGACAGGAGGACAGAGGACAGGAGGAAAGGAGACAGGATGACAGAGGAAAGGAGACAGAATACAGGAGGAAATGAGACAGGAGGACAGAGGACAGGAGGAAAGGAGACAGGAGGACAGAGGACAGGAGGAAAGGAGACAGGATGACAGAGGAAAGGAGACAGAAGACAGGAGGAAATGAGACAGGGGGACAGAGGACAGGAGGAAAGGAGACAGGAGGACAGAGGGTAGGAGGAAATGAGACAGGGGGACAGAGGACAGGAGGAAAGGAGACAGGAGGACAGAGGACAGGAGGAAAGGAGACAGGAGGACAGAAGACAGGAGGAATGAGTGATACTGACGAACGTCTGTATTCTTCAGTCTTTATAAATTTCACTCAGAAATGTTATTTATTTTATTGACATTTAAAAAAAGAAATCCTGTGAGATATTAACTACTTTATTTAGTGACTGCTGTTGTAAACATAATTGTTGCAGATCTAGACACAATATTTATATATATATTTTTATCTAAATTCTAATCCTGTTCTGAATTAATTTGGAATTATGTTTTAAAAGCAATTATTTAGCTATCTAGAAAAGAAGTGTTTTGCTCCTAGTAATAATACAATCATAAAAGATAACACACCCTAGCTGCAGGCCACCGTAGTTATTATACACACACTTGGAAAGGGAGGGATGACTGGAGGGGTATTTAGTTGGTTTCCATCTGCAACAAATTACTAGATGCCACTAAATATAACACACTGGCCCTTTAAGTGGTTGAACAGGATGCAATAATTCATGCAATAATTAGAGAAGCCTCGTATTTATTGGCTAAACATGGCAATAACATGACAATCATAGAAGATAAGTTAACAAGATGTGGATTTACAGCGGCGTGTTAGCAATAGCATCCGGCCAAGAGCGGGTTCAGCAGCAGGAACAGTAGCTGGCGACATTCCAATGGCAACATTCAAGTAATTGCACTTGACAGGGCCTTCACACCACTTGTTGCTCGGCTCTGAAAAAAGTTGAACAAATGTTCCACATCCATTACGAAAGGCCTATCAGACTTCCTGCCGCGAGGTTGTGAATGTAGCTACAGCTAAACCTTCTCCTTTAACGGGCAGACACACACAGAGAACATATCTGTGCACTAATCGGCCCGCCTTCTCTCCCCCGCTCTAGTTCTAATCGTCACAATGAGAAAATATAATGGAACCTGACAGATCATTGGATGCGTCTTTTGATTTTGATTAAAAGCAACTCACCATGAACATACAAAGAGCCGTAGGACTGCCATCAAAGACGCGGCAGCCAATAACATGCCAGGATTGTGTTGACTCATCCATATTGATACAGTATGAACATGTCATGGCTGTTTCACTTGAAAAGGACGGGCTCCTATCTGCCTTCAGCAGATTGCTTCGAAGGTTCTGCTACTTGTTACAGCCAGCGAGATAAGAAGCAACTCCCACAGTTGTTCAGTGCTTCGGCAATTGAGATATCAACATATCTTTTAATTCCATATATTCCATATCCAAACCGCTTTAGTTAAATAAATAAAACGGATGCTCATAACTCAAAGTGCAGGCCCTGCATACCAATGTAGCAGTGGAAATCGTTGACTTGCTGTAGTAATTGCACAGCCACAAGTGAGAGGTGTGATGTCAGCATAAAATGCCATATGGGATGAGGGAGCAGAATATGTCCCTGGGCTGCAAAAGTAAATGAGAAAAAATAAGCTAATTAATGCGGTAAATAAAGTCTCAGGTGACAGCAGTTAATGTAATTTTTATTATGCTAATGAATCTCAAAGGTCTCTATACATGCATATTGGTGATAATGACTCAATGGAATAGATTTACGAATTAGAATGCAAAGTAATATTGGCATCTTCTTCTATTTACTCTAAGTGCCTCAATGACTTCTATTAATTTGTATGGATTTCCTGTGCAGTTGTTTCTCCCTAAATAGCAAATTACTGCATAGTGGTGACATTTTTCATCACAAGTGGTAATGGAAAACCCAAATCAACAATGTCGGCTTCAGTGAGCAGATTTATGACATCAAAGTATTAACTTGCTCAGGTTTTTTGCTGAATTCAGTGTAATTAATGTTATCTTTGAAGTTAGTGGAGGGGGATAGTAAATGATCAAAAGTATAAGCAGAATGTGCTTCTGCATTACCAATACTTCTCTTCATTTCAATGCTTCGCTTTAAGGTTTTGGAATAGTAAAAATGGACTCCTAACACCTGAGGTGGCTATTGCTTTTTTGTAACGTGTCAAGCATTGTGTGCGTTGTGTTTTGGCTGCCTCTGTCATTCTGGGGCAACAATTGGCTTGTAGTCACATGACCATATACCCAACCCACCTTTGCTGGTGTACCTGGTCTTTCATACTTTTCTTTACTTCTTTTCAGCTTTATACCTACCCCATATAGTATGTTGTCTGTAATGTGATTCACGATGACTACCAATGGAGGCCACAAGCCGAAACACATTGGTTTAAACTATATACTACAAATGTCGATTCATCACTACTACTAACAATACTACAGAGGTAGTTTTGAGCACTTATTCCATTTTCAATGCATCTTGGAAGCAGGTGGAGTTGTGCCAGAAAGCTCCACAGTATTGGGTCCGACCTAAAGGACGGCTGTTCCTGCGTTGGTATTGCCGATGCCAGCTCAACTGCAACTTGTGCTTTCTGTGGGTGGTCCAAGGGGTAAGTTCTCTTTTCCACTGACATGTCCACTTTATTACAGATGATAGTCAGATCTACCTCAGCTGTGACCCTAGAAACGTTAAATCAATGGATCACATTTCAAGGACAGGACCACTTCTTTCTCCCAAAAATCTGGAAACCGTTATTATCCACACTTTCATAATGAGTAGATTACTGTATTTAATCAGCAAAACATCCCTCTCCCCTCTCAAGGTCATCCAAAACTCTACTGCAGTAAATTCATATTTTGTACACTGAATTACATTGTGCTGTTCATGCAGCTGTCCTTTCAGGTATAAAGAAAATGCACCCCTGTATTAATTAACATGTAAGTAACCCAATTTGTGTTCTGGCTTTAGAAACTGTTTGACAATCAATTTTGTTATTTCTGTTGCATGTTTTTGCCTGCCTTAAGTATCTGTATCTTGTTTACTGTTTTAAGATAATATGCTTTTATTTTGAAGGCGGCTCGCCGAGTTTTAATAGGACGTCGCATTGTACGCAGATTTAATGAAAAAGGTACACAAGATATGGTCGATTTGAATGCAAAACATACACAGTTATTACAATTATTACTTGAACTAACCTTGTGGTAATACTTTTACTTTCTCGGTTTTGCATTCAAATCGACCATATTCTCCGTACCTTTTTCTGTAAATCTGCTCACAATGCGACATATTGTATAATATTCATACAAACTCCTTTGACAGTTATGATGCCTGCTTGCATTACACCGCAGGAAAGTCTTCCTTGGAATTCTGCACAAGAAGCTATCCTCGTTTGTTAATGATGGACATTTCTGTTTTTCTGTGACATTGTCATCAACAAACTTTATGTTGCTGCAAAAGCTTTTAGTCAATGTATATCCAATGAACGCAGGCCTAGTGAGGTCCCCTCACAAGCAGACTGATTGCAGAGCATGAGAGAAAGTGTCAGAAGACGCATCTTAATCATAAATAATGCATAATGTTGTGAGCAGGTTTGCACATATGAAACGACTGCGGTATAATATATGTGATTATGCAATTGTCCCATATACATGCACATGTCGATGAAACCCATTTCCCTGTAAATGGCAACTGCATGCACAGAACTTTAATTAACATGAAATTAACATAATGGCAATTGCCTCAAAAACTATGATCCTCGAGACGAAAGAAGTGAAACAGAAGAAATTCAACGATGCGGGAATTGAGACAACTCTTCGAGCTGCTGAGGAGAAGAAAAACAGACGCATTGGTGGTAATATGGCCCCACAAAGTGATATATGGAAGGACATCATGAAGCGGTATAATGCCATGACATCCTCTCAGACAAGCGTGGAAGAAAGTTAAAGAAAGCGGTTTGATATAAAAACTGGTGCTTAAATGCAGCCAGCTGAGAGAAGGGAGAGTCTGAGGACCGAGGGTGGGCTCTCCCAAACCGCCGCCTCATTGGGGATGTGTCACTTTCTGTCTGTGATCCAGATGAGGGCCGTGGTAATTATGCCCAGTGGTGAGGCGTTACAGCTGACTGGTGCAAAGGAACAGACCTCAGCCGGCTGTCCTCTACTTGCTAAAACCTCTTTTATCATTTTCTTCTTTCTATCTAGTGATTAATGTAAATGACTACAATAACATTTACGCCGCTGTATATAAAGGCCACCATTTTCAACTTAGAAAATAGAATAAACATACTTATACAAATGATGCCAATCAGGTATAAATATTGTTTAGATATGAGCAAATTCATACTTTATTAAATATTAATATGAATATAAAAAAATAACACCTTTCGGTAACATCATATGCCAACAGCAATTATGTTGATTTCCCCATGTAAAGGCCTGGACACACGGGGATTAAAGATGGCAGTTTAGACTTATTTTCTAGCAATTTAATAGCTGTGACAGCGACAACGTCATGATACTCTAGATGTGTACACTGCCTAAAATGTGCTTATAGGGCTGTTTTTCTTTGTGTATTGCCACTGGAGGTGTGTTTAATGTGTAATTATGTTTGTCGGGGTCCTACATCGTGTACAGTGCAGGCAGCAGTTGGTACGCCTCGATGTTTTGGTGGTTTGATCCCTTCGTTGTAACGAGCTCACAACAACTGTAACTCTGAGAAGGGCGGATGGTGGTTGTGACTGAACGACCCTCACATTCACCTCAGCCGTGTTGATCCTCTCCCGGAGAGAAGCGGTGTCACTCTCACTTCCACGACTGTCGAAAGTACTCCACTATAATTGCCAATAAACAGCGACTTGTGAAATGGACTGAATTCATTCTTTCTTGTCGCTTTAAAGCATTGTTCTCTGGTCCTCCATCTGTAGAACTCGTCCACTCTTGCTCCAGGGGATTTCCTGTTCTATCTCAGGGATTATAGGCCTCTACTAAATCATAGAACCCTTTCCCCCAATGCATCTTCCTATTAGAGTTTTAAAGTTGTACTGTATGGCTCCTGAACAGCTTTTTTAAACTGTGCTGAACATTTCCTCAAGTCAAAATGACTTGATTTTAAAAGGAGAGATTATTAAATGGCAGTTTTTCACATTTGACAAATAAAGCAAGAGCTCTCACTGAAAAGAAAAAGACCACAAAAACCCACCGACATGAAAATATGTGAGCTGCAGCAATTCAGTAAGAGTCTAATAATGACACAGGTCTGGACGTGTGTGTGTGTGTGTGTGTGTGTGTGTGTGTGTGTGTGTGGCACTCATTATTTCTGCGGTTGTTGATAATAGATATCATGGCACAAGGGAAGGTGATTATTTCATCACGATTTCACATGATTGAAAAACAGCATTAAAAAAAAAAAAAAAAAACATGTTCACCACAAATTGCTGTTAATATGCAAAAATATTCTCCTAGATATGTGTCGGTGTGTGCACACTGCCAAAAAGAAAACAGAGAATTGAGCTTAAAATGGAAAATTGCCAGCATTAGAACCAGGATTTTTCACCATCTCTAGTACTTTAATATCCAGTTGGTCATGTGATATTAATCCATGACTTCACCAAATCCAATAACTAACCCTTTATTTAATTCTCTCTCTAAGAACTAAGAAACCCTTCTGGTACTTGTTAATGTGTACTTGAGATTTTTTTTTATATACACACACACATACACACATATATACACATACACACATATATACATATATACGAATGAGGAAGAGACAAATGTCCTCTTAGGCCCGAGGAGTCTGAGAGGGGCCTTTTCGCAGGCCTTAAGGGGGAGCAGTTGAAGCGGATGTGTCTTGAACAGGAAGTAGCGAATACTCAGCGGGGTCACGTAGGGCGGCTCGATTCGCTGGCTTTAAGAAGAGCTTTAACTCGAGGAGATGGATGCGGTCAAATCATTTGGATGTACACTGTCTATGAAAACATGCATAATTTTTCCATCGTCAAAGTTGTGGTTTCTTGATAAATATATCCCTTATTCAGTTTAAATTGGGGCACAGAAGAAAGCGCTCCCTATCTTGAAAGCAGTAGCAGTATATTTCCATGTTGCTCTTAACTAACTGGGTGCATTCCCTCAGGCCTTAAAGGAATCCTTTGGAGTGATGAGAAAAATGTGCAGTAGAGACACTTGCTCGGCAAAAGTTGGAATGATAAACTTTTTTTTTCGACGGAGAAATAAAGGATTTCATAAATTAGAGCGCCACGAGCACCTTTTGTAACGACTCGCCTGTGGGCTAAAAAAGGTGGGAGCACCTTTTTTTGTTTCCTACATCTGCGACAGAAAGCTTACAATAGCTACACTAACAAGCAGACTTGTTTAACAGCCCCGAGGAAAGCCTTGTCAGAACACGGGGAGGACCGTCGCGGTCCCACAGCTCGGACCCGTGAACGCACCGTCAGCTGGGAGGCGCCCGACGTAGCATAGCACACGCACGCGGGGCCCGAGGGGCACCGGGAGCTGCACGCTGCCAATTTAGGCACCTGTCCAAATGCCTGGCACGCACTCAAGATGGTTCAGAGTAGCTCCTCGTACGCTGGGAGAAGATAAGCGGTGCCAAGAAGCATAAACTGCGGCAGAGACGAAGAAGAAAAAGAAGGGAAAAAAAACTGCCAACACACTCAGGGAAATTCAGCCAATAGGTGGAATCAAGCGGAGGAGAGAGGGCAGCACAGCTCGGGTACGAAACATCTCCGCACATCACAGGCAGAGCAGGGACGGCTGCGAGTGAAGTTTCATCAATTTGCTGGGGGCGTTCGCTTCGGACTAGTGCGTTTACATCCACCGCTCTGTAGTTTTTTCAGTGGGGCTCCAACAGCATGAGAGCTAATATTTGATGTCATTATCCGACTGACAGTGGTAGTGTGTTGGAAAACAAGAGCATGTCAGCTCAGTGAGATCATAGCAACAGTAGCCAGGTTAGGAAATCGACAGCATTACCCCCCAGTAGAAGTTAATCAATCATGGCTAGACTCTTTTGAGAATAAATATTAAACTATGCATGATTTGGGGCGCTTAAAGTCGGCGTAAACGAGTGGCATCTCCCTAACAAGCACACCCATGAACATCACAAAAGGACCGCCTCCATGTGTTCAGACGTGGCTGATAAAGAGGAAAGCCGGTAAGTGGATGGGTGGGGATCTCCTGTGACGATCCGATGGTCATGGTGTTGCCGGGGGGGGGGGGGGGGGGGGGGGGTATGTTGAAATGAATCAACGTGGCGCTGCCTTCCAAATGATGCTGGGAATATCCGACCAACAGCATGAGCGTGTGCGAATAAACAGGGGGAGTCCGAAATCTCTTCTTGTTAACTATATCTCAGTGCCATTGACCACCCCAGACAACATCTTTTTTTGGCCATTGTACCGCCGTGGAAATTTAGCACAGAATCCATGCCAGACCTCCAACCGGCTGCGAGAAGTGACTTTATTGAGTCTCTAGGATGGAGCATTGATTTGGTAACCTTTTATATTCCCTTCTCAGATGCTTAACATTTTCTTGAACATTAGTTGGACAAAGAAAATGGCAATATTCTTAGTTGTTATGGTGACGACACACGTCGGTGTGTAAAGTATGTCTCGTGTTTGAGAACTGTGTTTCGGCCTAGCATCCACGTGAAGCCAGCGGCTCCCTTTTGTCCGTCTCTAGTCGATGCTCATCATATGGCAATCCTTGACTCCTCTCCAGCAGCAAGGCAACCAAGATCGGAAGTGACGTGAGTTGTCATGTTCTTTCCCCTAAAGATAACTAGTTGCTTTCGTTGCCTCAACCCAACTTCTGTATATGTAACAAGTGGAAACTGCCACGCCGTCCCTGCCACGTCCAAAAGTGATGCTAGAGGGGTATGTAGAGGGTCGTGGTTTGAAGCTCGTTGATGACGAGTTGGGAGTACGAATGAATCGGCTTCAATGGTTGAAATGGGAAAAGTGCACGTACAAATGGCTTCCGCTCTGACCATCCTGCTATGTTGGGGGACTGTGGGTCAGTGGTTAGCAGGTCTGTCTTTCAATCAGGGGGTTGGTGGTTCAATCCCCAACCTAGTCAATGTGTCCTTGAGCAAGACACTTAACCCTGAATTGTTCCCTGTAGCTGTGTCTACAGTATATGTAAGTCGCTTTGGATAAAAGCGTCAGCTAAATGACATGTAATGTGTTGAATACTCCACACAACCTTTAGCAATGTACACACCGGTTCAAATCTTTGGTTTCAAACCTAAAAAGGTGCCACAGTGGTGACTGCACGTCCTTTCTGTGGTGGCCTCCATCTCTGCTTTTAGTCTCTTCTTTATTGGTACATTGGAATATAGTCTACATGTACTATGCTAACCACGTACAGCTTCTCCAGGTGAGCATCTATGCCATCAGAATGATTCAGTTTCAAGGCACTTTCTACGTAATATCCCATCCGCATTGATATAATGCTTGGTCAAAGGAAACCCGTTGCCACCTGGTAAATGAGAGATAAGTGGTTGAAGAGCTTTCACCCCTGCAGCTGCTTGCTATTTATTTCTCTCTTCTTTGGAAAAATAACATATATGCAAAATAATCATCTTTGCAATATGACAGGTTATGGCTTTAGTAATGCACCAGTGGGACATTTTAGTTCATGGAGAGTTATTAGCAAACACTTTTGTAATAAACTTTGCGCCATTTTCTGACTTAACTTTAGTTGTTCCCTTTCCACTTGCCGTATTGTGTGCCATGCTTGTGTTTCAGGTGTTGAAACAAACTGCTGCTGTTTCCTGTTGAAGCCACCAACTCTTCTCCAGTTGTTGCTTAAAGCTTTTTTACGAGGCAAACCAAACTGATTAAGACAGGGCTCTCTTGATTAATTGATAGTGTCAGTTTACTTTATTGCCCAATCATATCTAGCAGACTGTTCAAGTAACTCATCATCATCTACTTATATCTTCACTGGGGTTGGCAACCTTTCTGATACGAAGTGTCATTTATTTTTAATCTGTCAACATTAAGGTTGACTATGATACCACATACCTCGGATACAAGCGGCCGGAATGAGCTTCCTCCGTAGGGTGGCCGGGCTCAGCCTTAGAGATAGGGTAAGTAGCTCGGACATCAGGGGGGAGCTTGGAGTCGAGTCGCTGCTCCTTCGTGTCGAAAGGAGTCAGCTGAGGTGGTTCGGGCATCTAGTCAGGATGCCTCCTGGACGCCTCCCATTAGAGGTTTTCCGGGCACGTCCAACTGGTAGGAGGCCCCGGGGAAGACCGAGGACACGCTGGAGGGATTATATCTCCCGGCTGGCCTTGGAACGCCTCGGGATCCCCCAGAATGAGCTGGAAAGTTGGAAAGTGTTGCGGGTGAGAGGGAAGCCTGTGTCGGCCTGCTGAACCTGCTGCCACCGCGACCCGACCCCGGATAAGCGGGTGATAATGGATGGATGGATGATACCACATTACAAAAGTTCTCCAATTATCAGGACATTGTAAATATATGATAGCACTATACAAGAAGCTGCCATCCTTATGAAAACATCCACATCTGATCAATCATTAACCCTACCAACAATCCACCAATCTTGTTCATCAAGATCAACAGTTTCTGTAAAGAACGAGTACGAGCCAATCAGAGGCAGAGTATGAATGTCTTTGCAGAATGCGGGTGAGGGAAAATAATTAATCACACTACTTTAAATGATGCCAATAACTGCCAATGGTGGCGATAGAGGTATTTGAGGTATTTATAACGTAAGAGCTCTTCACAAAAATATATCATGATTTTTTCAGCTTCAGTTCACAACGTGCACCTGTCGATGGCACTCTCCGATGGTTACATGTGACGTCAAAGCTACTTTCATTCAGCTCCCACAGTTAAAACACTGACTCAACCATGTGTGTGACATGTTGAGGCGGAACAATTAACTCCGATGAGCCTGACTGCCATATCGGGTTTAGTGTGGTCGGTAAACATTGGTGACACCAAATTAAGCCATTCCCAAAAGATGCAATTTAGCATGAAGCTTGTTGCAGTCATGATTGATGTAAGAAACATTAACATTTTATTTCCAAATAATTGGGCTTCGAACAACTAAAACAATGTTCAAGGTTATTTGCAGCCTCTTCGTAACTTTAGATGGCAGTTGTGGTTAAATATGACATAATACGGTTGTGAATTAATTATAAATACACTTAGACTTACAGTCAGATGTTTTATTTAGAACAAAAAAGCAGTTAATTGTAAAATAGCCTGGAGTGTAGTAACAAGGCACCTGCAGCAGGCAAGACATTAGCATTGTCTGCATTTCTCACTGATTAAGAGCAGGTGCAATGGGAAGGTCAAACGCAAATTAAGACTCCGATTCTGATTAGCAGCGGAGAGCTCGCCAATTAAATGGTTCTCGATTAGAAAGAAGAGGCGAGATTAGTCTGAGGTTAGGAAGATTTTTTTATGGAGAAAAAAGATTTTATAATTAAACTTGTGGAAGCGAGGATCAATTCTTGTTTTGAACAAACAAATATAAGACACATATGTTGTTTGTTTGCCACAAGTGTCTAATGAAGGTAATTCAGATGAAAGTTATTTAACCACGCTAGTAGGTCTGTGGCCTCCGAGGCTTTGATGCTCATTACAACTCTGAATAGCTGAGAGAGTCACATTTATACAGAGTTGACACTGGTTGTTATGCTGCTATGAGACGCCATGCACGGAAATATATATATACATATATATATACACACACATATATGTATATATACACATACTGTATATACACACATATATATATATATACATACACACACACATACATATATATACACATATATACTGTATATATACGTGTATATACACATATATATATATGTGTATATATATATATGTGTATATATATATATATATATATATATGTGTATATATACATGTGTATATATGAATTGAATATATATATGTGTGTGTATATAATGTATATATATGTGTGTGTGTATACTGTATATATATATATATGTGTGTGTGTGTGTGTATATATATATATATATGTGTGTGTATGTATATATATATATATATATATATATATATATATATGTGTGTGTGTGTGTATATATATATATATATATATATGTGTGTGTGTGTGTGTGTATATATATATATATGTGTGTGTGTGTATATATATATATATATGTGTGTGTGTGTGTGTGTATATATATATATATATATATATGTGTGTGTGTGTATATATATATATATATATATATATATATATATATATATATGTGTGTGTGTGTGTGTGTGTGTATATATATATCCATCCCCTTGGACAAAAACAAAACAAGACAAGATAGATGTAGATATTACATCTTGTAAACAAGCTTAGTCGTCGTGTTTGATTTCAGTTCAAATCAAATAGCTTTATGGTTTGGAAGGTATGATTTAAATTTTGTTTCATATTTATTTTTATTATTATCCACCAATGATCGTCCTCATTGTCAGTGTTTTGGTACATTTTGTAAAAAGAAAGAAAGCAAGTTTAATTAAATCAGATTCAACATTTTAGGAAAGTGACACTAATTAGTGTGCCAAATTAGTAATTCCTGTTTGCAGTGTACCTGTGTATTTATAGACAGCGGATGACACTGGATGACTATAATACAGACCAAAACTAAAACACAGCATCTTCTTTCCATAAACTCTAAAGCAGATTCACAGGCGTTTTATTTGCAATGGACACATAGTAAACATCAGCAGAGACAAGTCCCTCTGAATGTAAAAATGTGTTCGTCATGTTTGTGTGTTCGGATTCGACTGAGTTATGACTCTGGAGGAGTGCAAGTTTTGGCCCAAATCGCTGCGATCAGACACTAATGGTTTTTAAAGTACTTTGATTGCGGCCGACTATCCTGATGAGCATGTTAAACTACAATAACCCATTTCCCGTTGACACTAGAACACCAGCACACACCTGTCCCTCTCGCCTCAAGCCGCCTCTCCACACGTACCTGCACATACGCTGTTGTGCAGAGCCCTTACTAAAGAAAGACACTCCCCATGCGCATGGAAAGCAGTCTGCTGTGTGCTCAAGTATTAATTCTGTGTTCCACTCACAAGAAAGTTACCTTTGGCAGATTAGAGACCAAGACGGATAATTACAGAAACCACGGCCTTGATTCGATTGAGCTCGAGCCCAGGTGTGCGATGATCACCTCAACAGCCCCAACGTCAGTCCATCTTCACACTAGCTCCCCACTCCAATCACCAGGCTTTCACTCTCAAGGAGCGGTGGGATGGTCTCCTAGGTAAGGGCTAACAGCGACCCAGCACAGGTTCCCCCGGATGACTAAGCTGGGATGGAAATCAGCGCTCTGCGTTAGGAGCCAACCCGGGGGCTGCAGAGGAACCCTCAGCCGGCTGTTAAGTGCTCTCTCTCTCTCTGGAGAAGGAGCGAGGGTAGAGCTCCACTCCGGGGTCCAGGGGCCCCGCTGGTTTCCAGTCCCGCACATCAGCCGTGTGGGACCTGATCTCTAATTGGTATGCAAGGTAGATGCGTGTTCTGAACATTACAGGGAGTCTGTCGGGCTGTGTGTGTGTGTGTGTGTGTGTGTGTGTGTGAGTGATGCAGAGGAGAGAGCATGGCTCAATCATAGCCTGCCACATGTAAGAAAGACAGCACCGGGGAGCATGAAAGACTGGAGGAAATCAAAGAAGAAAAAGAACTCGTCTGTAGAGGCAGTGGATGAGACGTGCATTTGCGTCTCCATTGAATAGCACATAGCTTTAAAAACCTGGTTAGAATAGGCAGCGACTCACATTAGGAACTTTAACATTTCTAAATGTCAAGTAAGTGTGTTTACCTTCAGGGGATCATGCATATTGTTTAGGACAACAGGTAAAGCGATGGCTCCTGTTTTGTATGTTAAACAATGGTCTGCCATAAGGTATACACTTTGCTGCTGTGGTTCAGCGGGTAGGAGTGGGCTGTCCTCAAGGTCGGTGGTTCGATCCCCGGCTTTTTTTTACGTTGCTCCCTGGGCGCCTTACCCTAGTTCACTGCTCCTTATGGTTCGGATGGCTTAAATGCAGAGGTCAGATTTCATGTGTGAAAACTGTAATAAAGTTGATGTTTTCATTATAAATGTATGTGCATCCTCGTGGTTTAAAGGAATAGTTTAACATTTTGGGAAATACACCGAATGACTAGGATAAGATGAAGAGTGCGTGCGGCTGTTTCTTCATGCTAAGCTAAGCTAACCTCACACGTAAAGCACACAATCTCAAGGTGTGTTTCTATAGATGCGAAATGGACGGAACGTTTTTTCTTCTTCTTCCTATTCTTTGACATCAATCAACGCATTCGACCCAGGTCCCGCCAGATATGCGCCACGGTACCTCCAACACACATGCAGTGGGATTGGAATTCATTCATTGCATTCATTGAATCGGCGTTTCAAGTTTTGACGCGCAAAAACATGCGTCGGTTATGTTCACGCATCAAAACTACTTGTTTGTTTTTGCTCATTATGATGCTAAAACAGGGCGTGTTACGCTGTGAGTGATCAGTGTTTCTGCACTCTGTCTTCTCATTGTTTATAAGGGCCCCTTAAAGTTTATAGCTGTACTTAAGAGTTTGATTACAGAAAGCAGAACAATAGGATTACTCGGAATGAACATTTTTACTCAGCGCACAAGCCACATCAAATCAAACACGCTGCTGCTTTTCGGGCACTCGAGCAACAGATGGCCTCTCATGTGTGTGTGTGTGTGTGTGTGTGTAAAAAACGGAAAGTAGTGGGAGGAAATGTTTGTTTACACACAAGGTGCATTATAATTCCTCTTCCACTTTTAAATACCACTCAAGCATCGGCTACCTGTAAAGAGTAAAAGAGTATGCCACGCAATTTACGGCGGCTGCCTCCTGGTTTGGGGGTATTTATTGTATTGTTTTTTACCGTGTAGACACAGTAACACAGTGGAAACCCGCGTCCACATGCCAACTCGGGCTGTTGCAGCTTGGACAGGAATGAAGGGATGGATCAAACAGAGGGGCTGAAATGATGCACCTGGCCCATTTGATCTATGCAGACAACAGATGTGCCCCGAATACCTAATGCAGACCATTCCAGCAGGAACTGTCAACAGCGTTGAGGTTCCTGTCAGCATTTTCCCACTCACCCTTTTCCCACACGATGACAAAAATAAAAACACACTTTTAACTGACACGTGCACACACACACTCACACACACACGACTGTCAAACCCACGCCTGGCTCCAGCTAAACACTATAGCAATTACCTGCCACCAGGAGCTCGGACATGCATCTGAGAGCACGCCAAGACCTTCAGGAAGTGAGCTCTGTCTGAAAAAGCACAAGCAGGCCTGGCTGAGCTCGGAAAACCAACTGCTAGTTCACATTTTATTAACCCCTGTGCTGGTTTCAAGATTGCCTCCTGGTGAGTGGGCTCTTCCCCAATCTGAAAGGCTGGTGCTTTCTCTGAAACTGCATCATGGGAAGCGAATCCATCGGTTAGAGATAGAAAGCTGAACACAAGTGAAACTGCACACAGTCTCTCGAAACTGCTAATTTATTTATTATTTCTGTATACTCAGCTGATCAATAGATGAATTCAACCAAAGAAATTAAGCTCGGGACGTAACCGAGAGGTGACAACGACTTTTGGTCCAATCAATCCGCAGTACCTGTCATGTTAATGTGTTAATATTGTCGTATTAAAGGCACACATTTCCACACGGCTTTGCTATTTATAGTCTCTTTTCCCCTGGTTGCAAATGCAACACATGCAGTGAAGTTCTTAGTGTTACAGGAAAAATAAACACCTCTAAAAGGAGGAGGCGTCCAGGAGGCATCCTGGTCCGATGTCTGAGCTCACAGATTATACTTTTATATTTGATTTGTTTTCTGGATCAAAATATGTTCATTGTAGGTCTGAACAACTAAAGGACCACAAATAACTTTCTTCATTTATGAAAAGATTAGTCTTCTCTTCATATTTTCTTTTATTATGGATACAGTCAATTTTGACATAATTTCCATTCAGTCAAGTGAGACCGATCGTTCCTGAGTGTCGGGTTTGAAGAGTTGTATTGACTTCACAATCACAGTGTCAAAACATAAAGACGCAAATAATTAATACACAAGACGAACGCATTCCACTGGTAGAAATCGGTCCTTATAAACAGGCTACGGAACACAGTATAAATACCACACACTGTGTATAAATACCACACACTGTGTATAAATACCACACACACTGTGTATAAATACTCAATGCATTTAGTTAAACAGGTAACAGACTACAGACTACTCTGTTAGTGATGATAACTGTGTCTTTATTAGCATTATCACAGTAATAACTGTGTCTCTATTAGCATCAGCACAGTAATAACTATGTCTCTATTAGCATTAGCACAGTAATAACTGTGTCTCTATTAGCATTAGCACAGTAATAACGGTGTCTCTATTAGCATCAGCACAGTAATAACTGTGTCTTTATTAGCATCAGCGTCTCTATTAGCATCAGCACAGTAATAACTGTGTCTTTATTAGCATCAGCACAGTAATAACTGTGTCTTTATTAGTATAGTGATTGACAGTCTCTCCAGCTGGTAAAGCCGACTGACAGCTGATCCAGCTGTGATCAGCGGCCGCCGTCAACAGAAACAGACGTCGCTTCACTCCACGCTTCAAAAGAAAGGACGTCGTACTTATTTTCTTTTATTATGGATACAGTCAATTTTGACATAATTTCCATTCAGTCAAGTGAGGCCGTCGTACTTCTCTTAAAACATGTTTCCTCGTTTCCTCTCCTTGCATTGTCCTCTCCATGCATCCCTGGTGGGAGGGAAACGGGGATGATTAAGAGACTTAGGACGTACCCATCGCCAATATCTTGGTCATAATGGCAGCTGCACTCTGACCTCTTGATTGACACCTGACCTGAGCCAATAGGAGCTCTCACCCCCTGTCCAAGTTTTTTAGAGACATTTCCAAATGGTCTTAATGGTGTTAAGACTATTAAGAGCTTACAAGAAGAATACACACACACACACGCACACACACACACGACCACAGGCTGAGAATTTGAATTGGTTCAGTTTTGACTTTCTCTTCAAAGGAATGCAAAATAAGAATGGGTTTAGTGTTGACTATGTAGGTAACCTAACCCCATGCACTGCACTTTGAAAACATGGTTTTGAGTGCCTACTTTTTGGTTGGGTCCTCACCATCAAAATAAAGGCTTTTATATAGAGGCTTTTGCGCGCACACACACACACACACACACTTGCTATTTCACCATGCAAGTCCCATCCTGAAAAAAGCAGCCTTTTGATCAGCACCACGGACAGCAGCTGAAGTGCTGCTCGTGCGCGCACAAACACACGTGCGTTGTTGAAAGGTCGATGCACGAGAGGGCTACAATAATAAGAACGGCAAAGAAATTGCCCCAGACTACCTTTGACATAAAGGGGCTGTATCATTCCCCTTTCTTAGAAAGGGCAATTTCTACCTTTGAACACAGCTGTAGAGCTGCATTCATTAATTTCTGCCGCCGAATATGAAGCACGACACCGGCCTGTTATCGCCTGAAAGAAGTTGACATGGTTTGGCCTTTAAGCAAGCAGCTGGTGATTTAACACTTTCTGCAGATTCGCAGCAACATTGGAATTCAATCGACGTGGTGTTTTGTCCAATATCTACTCATTTGAGCTCTTTTTTTTGGTCTCTACCAACTCCTAGTCCAAATCTCTGTTCGCCAACTAGTTGCTAACTTTGTAACCGTGTCAGACCTTTAACCTTTGCCTGCCCGAGGCAAACGCACAAAACGCGTGTATTGGAAGGGAATTTCTTTTGGCGTCAGGTGGTTCAGACGAGCTAGTTCACTCAGCAGTGAGACGAATGCATGACATGGGTGGCTGGCTTCTAATGTCCATGCTCGTCCTTGTCTGCCTGGGTTATGTCGCAGCTTCCTCCTACAGTAAAACTTTAGGAACCAGGGGGTGCTTTGGATGTCGACGGTAAGCCACATTTTTTTGATTTATCCTCTGACCGGGCCTCCCTGCATCCAACCTGCCGCCCACCTGCGGCGGTACACGCGCCGCATCTTCGCCCGTGACCAATCCTGGTGATTTGTAAAGCCGTGTGCAGCCGAGTGAGGGCTAATCTCCTGTATCTGACAGCTGGCAACAGTGACTAAGTGCCCAAACGTTTGGTATCGACTGTTTCCCCGGGGAAGCCGTCGCTGATGGACCGGAAAAAAGGTAACAATGTTGTCCTCCGGCACGTGTGGGGGAGAATGGGAAGCAACCAGGCCCACCCCCGTAAACCTCACCCACCCGACTGCCTTTGGTCACACAGCGTGACGGGGTGAGTCAGAGCGGCGCTCCCACAGATTGAGCGTCAGGGGCCCACTTGATCTTTTCATCTTACTTAATTAGCATAGCAGTGTGATCCCCGGAGGGGAAATCCACAGATTTTGTGTTTGTTTGTGTGTGTGTGTGTGTGTGTGTGTGAGAGTTAAATGCAGAGAGCTACCGAAGCCAATTTAGAAAAAAAAGAAAAGGTAAGGTTAGAAGAAGAGAGACACACACACACACACACACACACACACACACGGAGAGAGACTCAGTTTTGAACAAGAACTGCCTGCAATGACCTAAAAAAAAAGTGATTTGGCTCAGTGTTTTCAATTTGACTGCTAGGTGGCAGTGCAGCACGGTGGCTGTGTGTGTGTGTGTGTGTGCGCGCGTGTGTGTGTGTTTGCGCATGCACTCTTTTCAGATGAGAGGACATTGCTCTCCCTGGCCAGTACAAACCCGATTAGGGGGATAATCCTGATTTAACAGGCTTTATTATCTTTTATTTAGTAGCATGCGAGTATCCATCTCCGCTGAGGTCCTGTCCCCTGAGACTGATGCACGTTGTCCATGAAGATATAAATAAAAAAATGGGCAAAATTTGATTAGAGCTTTTTAAGGACAAAAAAAACTTAGTTTTTCGTGTAGTGGTGAGATTTTGGGCTATTTCGTCTTCTTTCGCACCAGCAGAAAGAAAACATGTATCTATATATTCTACTACTTCATCTACCATTAGATTAACATTAATTTGCATAGTCAAACATTATTTCAGAAAACTTGTAAGCCACAAAATAACTCAAGTCAGAAATCAACTGGGGAAGTGATCCTGGTGATATCTATAAGTACCCTATTCACTTGTCGTGTCTGTCATTTTAGTATCTTTAAAGGTTGTTTCATCCAAATTATGAACCAGAAATCTCCACTTCGGCAGCACTTACATACACCACATTATCACGGTTCTCAGTGGAAACTAAACTATATATATATTACTATAGCCTTCTCGTGTTTTTTAGACACCTGAATATTTCTTCAATCAGTTACAATATACATGTAACAACCATCACACAAGGAACGCTAGTTTAGGTCACTTGATACCTCCAACCCCAAGAACAAACCTCCTCAAATGTACAGTTACTTTTCGTGCAATTACTGCTTGGAATTTACTACCTCATCACCAGGTAATAATTTGTCATTTAAAAAAAAATTAAAGGCGCACCTTTGGGCATCAACCAGTTGACATTAACTACTTGACAGTGTCCATCACTATTGTAGTCATCTGATCTTTGTATATATTACTGATGTACTGCACAATATACATCCTAGTCCTCAACTGCACTTTATTTATTTTTTATTTGTTTCACTTCATGTTTTGCATGTTTGTATGTATCATTTTGTCCTTTCTGTGGACCCCAGGAAGATTAGCGGCCGCTAAGGCATCAGCTAACAGGGATCCAGTTAATAAACTAAACTAAACACACCACTCCTCTCTGTATTCTGAAGGTTTCCAGAGGGGTTTGTTCATATATCATTCAACGCCTGATTTATACAACATTTAGTCCCTAAAAACATGGAAAAAAAATATTTTTATTTGTTGCTGTTGACAGTATTTTATGATTCATGGCGTGATACAAAGAGGCATCCATAACAATTCTATTCCTCTGAGGTGTCTCCCTTTTTAAGATCTGAGTTGTGGGGGTCTTGCAGAAACACAAGGACTTGTTAGATTTAGAACGGCGCTGCCATATTTCTCCAAATGATTTAATTACTATAATCCAATTCTCTCCGGTGCTCAAACTCTTTGAGGAGGGAAGGAGATGGGGTGCTTTGATGGTGCCGATTGCAGCGTAATTGAGAACAAATTGATTCTCTTGCATTACATTGTATCGATTCACCGTCATTTGGTTGCAGGCTAATCAAAGCGGTCAGCAGCCAGGGGTAGTCTCACGCCGTTGATCCCTTACGTCAACCCAGCTGCTAAAGCTTGAACAGTCATAGAGCCACACACAATGAGCGTATTCACAATAACTCCCAACCTTGTTCAGTTGTAATACGTAAAAAAAAAAACAGTCTGAAAAACGTCTTCTTTACTTGGCGCAGGTCATCTTCTTGCTTCCTCCACGTCCGTACCATTGATTCATTAATGTTGAATTCTCTCTCAGCTGCTCTATTCCATGTTCTACTGTTTGACTGAAGCCTTGAGTTTGAAGTCCGCGTCGTAAGCGCGTCTCTTGACAGGTGCCATTTTGGGGTCCTTATACACACAATATTATGGCGAAGCACAGTATGTATTACTCCGCGACGTTCCTGACTACGGTAGCTGTAAAGGGGCGTTCACAACAAACGCGTTCTGGATCCCATCTAAAGTCAACGCACAGACGCTGTTTGGTTGAAATTCGCCGAATGTTGCGATAGACGCGTTTCGCGCGTTGCGAAATTTCGCCAGAGTTGAAATATTTCAACTTCCAATGCGAGTTGCAAAAGTTTCGCAACTCGCCAGCCAATCAGCGTTGAGATGCTCCGCCCGTTGGGCTGCTAGTGCTCTGGTAGCGCTGGAAGCGGAAGCTATTGAGACGGAGTCGGTGAAACTCCCCGAGCTGTGTGAGCCTACGGGTGATGTTATGAACCCAGACACGAGGGCGTTAGATGTTCCGACGTTTATGGGATGTCCACAACAAGTATAAAGCAGAACTAGCAGTTATTTTGACCGTGGTGGATGGAGGAAATTATAACTGTTTTTACCGAGACAAGCCACAGAGATAAGCCACGCCCCTTTTCGCAACTGGTTGCGAAAGACACAAATGAACACAACTTGACTGGCGAATAAACTGACGCGAGTTATAAAGCTGTTTGGTGTGAACCCACCATAACGCTGCAAGCGGTGCGGCTTTGTAGTTTACCAAAGTCGTACTAAAACATTTTGACAGAGCGCCGTGTACCACACAAAATCGCATCGAGGTCAGTAAGCACAACCAGCATTAATCCATATATAAGGCGCTCCGGATTATAAGGCGCACTGTCGTTTTTTGAGAAAATTAAAGGCTTTTAAGTGCGCCTTATAGTGCGGAAAATACGGTACATACACACCATGGTTTCAGAAAAGCAGTTGTGACACAACATTGCATCATTGTTTTTTTGCAACTTCCCTGCTATTGCTAAATAAATTGCTGCTGTCCCTCACGAGCAAATATGCACCCCACATTTTTTTGTCATCGCGTCCAATCTTCTTGACAAGTGGCTCAAATGTGGCCACCCAATTCACTACGGCGCGGAGGAATACATCTGGGCCCATCTCCATCCGTCTTCAAACAAAAGGGGAGAGGAGGGGCTCCCTCCATCTTGACGTTGGCGTTCATGGTCAGTCGCGGACGTTTACCACGACATGCTGTGGGGGGTAGCCCGTGGAGGACTTTATCGACGAGCTCGCTCATAACTCAGGAAGCTGGCGCCTCCCAGTCCGTCATCTGTTACCGCTTCATTCGTCCCCTCTGTGGAGCTCCGCAGGTGACCTGCAGATAAATCGTGTGCGGGGCCTTGCGAATGTCTCCAAGGACAAAATTAGATCGGTGTGTACCTGTCAGCCTCATGAAATATGGAATGGGCCAATTCCTACTCGCACCGGGCTAAGCTGAGGGGCTTTAAGGTGCACTAAAACCTCGAGGACTACTGCGCCAAACGGCATGCCAGCCAATTAAATAAATGTCCTACTGGCGTCCTGTGCTTTTGAGACGCACACATCAGCTCAGCTTGACTTGTTATTACTGTGCATGCAGTAGCTGCAGCAATAAAACACATTATCATACCTGCATGTCAATTCGCTCTCCGGAGAAGACTACCTCGGTCATTTGCATAGAGCGGCAGCAGCAACTGTGGACACAGAAGAGATCCCAGGTGTACATAGCCGCCGGCAGTGGCTGACGAGAGGATGTTTGTTTACTTTAAATCCACTCCATCGCGAGGCCACCACCACGTGTGATGTGGGGTGCCGGTGTGCATACAGTGATCAGCAAACGACGCCCTCCTTTTGATGCCTGTCTCTTCGCGTCTCCCTCCCCTCTGTCTCTCGCTGCAGAGCTTCAGAGCTGTGGAGGAGCGCAGAGAGGAAGAGGAGGAGGAGGAGGAGGAGGGCTGGAGCCCGTCGCATCTGCGGATCCGTTCGCATGTCAGGAAAGTCATTACCGTGGCTTTGGGGAGCCCGCTTTCCATCTCCCCCCACCCCCCATCCTTTCCGGAGGAGCATCAGCTGGGATTCGGTGGAGGCCTGTGAACTGGAAGCACCAGCTCAGCGGAGACCGCGGCTGGCTCTCATCCCGAGGACGGAGATTTAATGCGATGGGTTGCTGTGCACACGCACGGCTGCCATGAGCACAGAAAGTAAAAGACAAACAGTGGATCAGAGAATCCATTCTCTGATATCATTGGTGACCTGTGACCACGGAATTAATGGAACGACCACACCATGGCTAATTAAATACAAAAAGCGTACAATGATATTGAGGGCTGCTGCCAGATCGGCTGAGCCACTGCACCAGCAAGTTATGAATTATACACGCAATTTCCATTTATTGCACACAGGTGATTAGTCTTGGCCCAACAGCTGATTTCTTTTCATTGACGAACCCATTTAAATAATCAAAAGATTTACGGCATGTGATCATGCAATGTATTTAAAATGGAAGATACCCTGTATATACTATAACAGTTACTATTATACGACGGAAAAAGAAAAAAAGAAGTCAAACAAGAGGGCAGTGTTAAATCTTTATACGCAACACTCGCCATTCGCTGAGGTGGCGAGACTAAACACTGGGGCCAGACTGGAGTCTCAGGGATGTTACTGTAGAGTTATGCAAAAAGAGGGAGCCTGAATGTCAAAAAATGTAATGATTGCAATACCGCTACACACCATCCAATTAGAGACTCAAACCACATGGTATTTTTGCAAATTATACCAAATTAACGCAATGTCACTGCATTCTACACTATCAAAGGTTAATGACACACAAAGGGGCCTTAAAACAAAAGTAATGCTGACAATAGGCCTTTTCAAAAGTTCGGACAGTCAAACATCTTCAGGAGCACCCTTCACCCAAAACTAGTTTATTATGACTAATGCGGTGCCTGGACAGGAAAACTGTGCAGGAGATACGAGATCACAGATTGGAGGCAGCAGGATAATCTGTGATTTAATGAAGGTGTATACATTAAGTCTGGCTTTCAGATGAAGCTCCCGTCCTTTTTTGTCTGCTTTGTAAAATACGTTGCTGCTTGTTTCGATAAGTGCTATATAAATACGCTGTATTTTTATCAAACGACCCTTCAGCTCTTTTAATCCGGTTAAAAAGCCAGGCGTTTCCCTTCATGCCCTGTGTCTTGCAGTCGGTGCAGAGCAACTGCAGCGCCTGGCTCGAAAAACGGCGGTCGCCTCGATCTCGTGAGGTTATCGTTACCAACGTTTTCAGGCCTATTAATCTGAGCATGTATATTGTATATGTGTTGGGCAGATAACGGAATGAGATGCAGCTGAAGAAGTGGGCGGGGAAGGCCAGGCAGAGCAGATGAGGGAAGTGGGAACAGGTGTATGGATGAGCGGGGCAGTCAGGAACGCTTGAGGGCATCTGCTGGATCGAAGGAACCAATATTAAGTATGCTGAAAAACACAGTATGCCAAAAACCCAGGACGTCCTACTGCATCCAGTCACATTTTGCAGTATGCAAGGCAACATGGTTTTCTGACAATCCTCTGCACAGCGAGATATAAGCAAGAAGGTCAAAGTAGTAGCTTGTCCCTACTTGATGCAAACCACACGCAACAGTACGAGCTAAAGTATCTGTAGTATGTAGTGAAAAGATCAAAAAAGAAAACGTGTGATTTGGAACGCAGTACAGACATAGGGGTAGACAAAAGGTGACCTGAGGCTGATTCAGGATGAGTTAGGCGTGGGCCGGATCGATGGCGTTAGACCTGATCCCGACTCGCTCTGATGTCATGCACACGACGGCAACGATAACCGGACAAGACCGAGGCGGCCGCAGCTTTTAGAAGAAGGAACGTGGCTGAAAAAGGGGAACAGAGAAGCAAGAACACGACAGATAATCGTTTATTTTACAATTTACATATTCATGTTGTACATTAAAATCAACTACTGCAATCCTCACCTAACAAAAAGGAGGCATCAAACAAGTCTGACCTTTATTTCAAACAAACACTAAAATAACAGCATTAGAAATAGATTGCATAGTTATTAATAACTATGCAATCTATTTCTTTTTCTGAAAACAAATGATTCAAACACAAGCTGAACCAAATTCAATTGCCTTCGGTACCGGGCGTGAATGATCCCAAGCATAATTTTCTTTTTCTAACTTTTTTTTTTTTATAGACGCTCTCGTAATAGAATTGGAGCACAATTTCCTGCAACGACCAGATATTCGGAGGGAATTGCTTTCCCTAGAAAATGGTTTGGATTCCCTGAAATGTGTCTCCAACCAGGAATGAAGTGGGAAACGGATGTTCTTGTTCTTGACAAAAACAAGCCATTAATGGGACTCCTCTCTCCTGAGACACCCAGAGTCGCAACGGAGGGCAATGAGTTATTATTCTCCATTTGGACGACGCAAACAGACGGATATAGAAGTGAGCGTGCGGTCACACTCCAACAGAGTCCAACACAATGTGTGGGAAGCATTAAAATGTAGCAGTTCCACAAAGGATTGGGAAACATTTGCACCTTGATAGTAAAAACTAATGCATTGGTTTGTTTTGGGGGGGGGGAGGTTTCAGAAGCCGTGTATCCCCAGGTTCACAGTGGACATGCTCTACGTTTGAGGCGCAATGGTGTTGTCGCTAGCCGCAGAAAAAAGAACCTCAATGGTGACTATTTTAGAATTCGCAAACATCTTTCTTTTCCCACGGGTTCATGAATAAGTCAGCAGAATATTTCTTGGAAGGTACACTGTATGCTCGGGAGTGCTTGCGTCACAGACAGTTTCTGCGGTTTCCTCTTCCTCCCGTAGGGCCCGGCGTTATCACGCCAGTGCCGGAGGTGTGATGCTGTCGATGCGATGGAAAGGGGAAATCTGTGAAAAGCCGACGTGCTCGCTCTCCCACCGCTCGGCTGAACAAGCCGAGGGCCCCGGCACCATGTCGAAATGCGAGCAGCAGGGAATTGCTCCTCCTGACATGTAAACTAGCTTTAGAGCCATTAGGAGAGATTTGACCTCAGGAAAACTGAATGTCGCTGGGGAACGTTGAGTGCTCCAGGCACTGCAGAGGTCACCAAGGGCGGTATGGCAGCAGGAAATTATCTGTTCCGGCTCAAAAGTACTTCACTTTTGCTGGAATGACACAAAATAATGCAGCTGGCCTTGGACTTTATGGAAATCTTTCCTGACCTTCTCATTCTGTTGAGTTCAAACTTCTGGATTGGAGAATGCATACTACATATGGTGACATCGTGTTTAGGTCATCTGAAGAACTGCATCCCCAAACCAACCAGTAAGGTTTCTAAAGCCAGGATGGGAATCCACATTTTATTTAAAAGTGTCAATGATTTTTTGTTGTATCTTTCGTCAGAACGTTAGCTGGTTAGCTAGTCAACCGCATCGCCTCCTTCTCGGATTTGTTCAGCAATTCAGGGGGCATATTCATAAAGCTTAAGAGTACAAAGAGTTGCTCCTGGTGACGAAATTCAAGGAAAATTCTTTGAATTATTATGACCTTTCAGAAAGAAAAAAAGTACAGTCAAGACAACACGCTGCTGAACATAAAAGTTATTCAAGAAGCATTTTAGCTCTTAAGAGAGCTCCAAAGGGGAAACATTGTTCAGAGTAGGGAGGAGAACTTTTAAGAGGCTTAAGACTTTCTTCAGCAGAGGAGGCAATGGTGGGAAGACGAGGAGGGAGGAGGAATGTTCTCCAATCGCTGATTGGCAGTGACTTAATGAAACGCCACAGATGAGATCGTGCAGGGATAATGTTTGTGGTCGATCTCATTATAAATGTGCTCGCACCCACCCAATGCAATAACGCTTTTACTCCAGATATGAAAGTGATGAGAGCACTAGGCGACTTGGCAAATGGAAAAATGCAAAAGTATTCGCTGGTTTACAGATTTACAAGCTGACCAAAGCCGCTGCTTACATAGACAGGCCAGCAATAACATAAACTAATGAGAAGACATTTTTACGCCAGTAATATCAAAGAGATTAAGTACTAAAATAACCAGCATGGTAAATAAATATAACATAATAATGTCAATATGCCACATTGTATAGGCAAAAATTTAAAGTAAGCTTATGGCTTGTAATTTAATCAGAGAAGTTCATTATATGAAATAGAAATCATAATTACACGTCTGAATAGAGACTAAATTCTATGATTAGGCCGATTGAAAAAATGAGTATTTATTGACGTAACGAGGAGTCAACGTAACCCAACATGCGCAATGTCGTAGCAACACTTCCGTGGTCATTTTAACCCAAACAATGACCTTTTCCTCCATAACCATGCAGTTTTGTTGTATACCTAACCAAAGAAGTTTCATGTCAAGTCGGAAGTTTATTTGGATAAGACTGTATGCATGTAACGAGCAAAAATAATAAAATAAGGAGTAACTTTTCCTCAGACATCATAGGATGTCATTGTCAATGTTGCTTTTATTTCAGGCATCTCAGTAAAACCTATACAAAAAATTAGACCCAGAATCATTTCTGGGTTTTTGGGATTCCCTGAATGAATGATTAAATGGCAATTTAGATCCGATTTACATAGAACAGGCCAAGCAGATCCAGCCAGAGCTAACGGAAACTAGCAATAATCATATAGACAGAAAGCACTGCATATCAATGTGGTCGTCTTACAGGTTCCCCTTGGAAACCGCTCTGAGATTGTCCTCTTGAACAGGATGTGCCGCTCGCTCGCTGTCAGGAGTTACTGGATTGGAGGGTCTCAAAAGTCGGTGAGACGGCTAAAATGGCCACTGATGGCGGCGTGAAGGACCACTCAACTCCTCTGACCTGCACTTCGCGAGTAGGGGAGAGGCGGATGAATAGGGCGGACGTGTTGCTATCCCGGGCATCGGGCCATTAGTGCGACTCTCTCCCCGGCTGCAGAGAAAAGCTGAAGTTGCTGCACCCTTCCACACACACACACACACACACAAAAAATGTTTGTGATGCTAGTTAGCTTAGTCAAGCTCTTTGGATTATTCGTCATCAATTGCTGTTGCTAAGTCATTTAGTACATGAAAGGAAGCTGCTTGGATCGAGCTGCTTGGTTCGGGCCGTTTGTTTGTGCAGCGTCTTTTAGTGAATATTAATTTCGGAGGTACACTCAAGCAGCGAATATTTGCTTGAGAGGCGACGTTTGAAGTCGTTCCAGAAGCACAACAGGGAGCTGGAACACATGGGCCCCCCTCAAACAAGGAAAAGAGACTATAATATTCCTTATACTTTGTAAGCTGTTCACGTCTGTTTCTTTATCCCAGTTGGATGAACTTGAAAGTCAACACAAAGTCAATGGTTTGCTCCTGTGGGAGACGGGGGGAGGATAGACGTGGAGGGGAGGAGCAGCAGACTCGCATTAACATTGCAAATGTCTCAGCGTGGATCCGCTTTATGTCTGTATGCGCGCCTCGCCACCACACTCACAATGCACCCCTTAAATAAATAAACAAACGTGTAGGGCATAAGCTGACTGCAAGACAGCCATGAATATTTGATTCGATCCCCTTTAAAAAAAAATGCAGATGTCCGTGACCTTCGACCTTGACCAAGGGGAAGCCGTGATTTTTGTTTACCCCCGATGTGCTGCTGGATTACGATGCAGCGCGGTTTACGATGTACAGCGGAAGTTACCTTTATTACATCGCGAGGTCACAACACACGATGCCGGGATCCTTCCGGAAAGAGTGCTGCTGTCACCTCGCTCGTCACACAGTACTTCAAACGACCGGGTGGAGACAACAAAGAAGCTGGCTCGATGTTCCGCTTTGTGTGAGTTTGCATCATTTTGGAATGATATAAATGTGTCTTAAACAGTACAAACCTATGCAAAATAATATTACACCATAAAACCGTCAGGCGTTTTGTTTCTGTTGTTAAATATTTAAACCAAAGAACATAGACGTCCATGTGGTAATGACACAGTTAGAATCTGACCTGGTGACTTTTGGCACAGCAACCCGCATGTGGGCCCGGTCTTGCTGCTTTAATCGTAAAGTTTTGAGACAGATTTGTGTGGGAAGCAAGTCAGCGTGCGACTGGATAAACAAGATTAGGATTATATTGCAGTCGTGTGAGACAGATGTTTCGACATGGTTTTGCCGTCATTAAACGCAGCCCCCCGTTTACGCACATTTCTCAGCACATTTCTCCAGATTTTGGGAATCTTCGTCTACCACGGCGCCTGTGGGAGAAAAAACGAGGAAACATGGGGTGAGTATTCCTTTGATGAACTTCAACACTGTTGAATTCACACTGTACATTAGGATGCTGGGATTTTGCCCAGCATACTTCCTTGTATTTCTATTTGCTAACAACTTGGTGTGACTACACAAACCACAACTTAATCAGAACCGGCCAAAAAAAAAAACACAACTACTAATTCCTCCTCTCCAGTGCTCCGCCACAGCGCTGCACTGAGGCAGCGATAAACAAACACAAAGATGCCATCCTCCAGAACGATCTATATTCCCTATGCAGAGGGAGAAGAGAACAGAACACTTCCCCTCTACTCCTGTGTTCTTTTCATCGCTTATGCACAAAAGCCGGAATAAAAAGGAACATTTCTGAGGTTTTCTCTGACGGTAGTTAGTACTATTACAGAACATGCTGAGTGGGGGCAAAACAACATTGAATAATTGATCACTGCTAAAAGAAGTACCCAAGGCTATGCCTTATTCAAACTGACTGATTACTGTCTCTACTTTCCAAAAGGTAAATAAAACAGGAGAAAGGAGGGTGTTACAAGAGCGTCTCCTTTTATGGTTCAGCAAATGTTCCTGATTTCCCGGCACCCACCCGCCGTCCCCTTGGAATGACGCAGCCGGATTTCAACGTCCGACTCCATCTCCTGAGAGCGAAGCGGATGGCTGCACCAAAGGCCCGACATCGGCCGCGCTTCTGGAAATATGTCCAGGAAATGGGTCAAGGATTAAGTGCCACAGGAAGCGACAGAAGGTGTAAATAAAACAAGGACGGCACGGAGCGAGAGCGCACAGTGCAGCGCTGTTTAAGGAAAGGCCAGATGCTTCACCGAGTCATATTGTTCTCCGTATGGCTCGGAAGTCGCTTTAATGAAAAGGATTAAAGCTATGCATCTCTGTGGTCGTGAGGCTAAATGTCACCCTCAAAGCATTTCATTTCTATAGACATGCTTTCATGTGATGAGGAACTTAATCCGTCTCCATTCTTTGGCACATTCTCCTCTATTAGTTTTACTTATCCTCTTTTCAGGAGAGCACTCATAAAACAGTGCTGCATGAACGGAATTATTCGAATCTTTTCATCGTAGCCCTGACCCATATTTCGCCTTTTGAAATTAGGTCATTGATGAATCGGATAGTCGTGCAATGAGAGCTAGATCTGGAGAACAAATTGAGGTGTTAGATTTCTCTGACAAGAGGGCAGGTCTCAAAGCAGCTCATGGGCTGTTTACGGTTGAATGGCTGCATCTATTACCGCTCTCCCTCCACAGTGCTTTTCAGCAATGCATTTTGGGAAATATGGGAGGAGAAAAAAACTGACAGAGACCGTGCCGTGTCTACAACGTCGGCCGAGGCATGTGCACTCCTGTTATGGTCAATTTACAACGGCCATTAGAATTCAGATGGTTCTGGCTGGAAGTACAGAGGGAGGTCAGCGGTTTGGCTTTAGATTTCTTTTTCAACCTCGGATGCCAGCAACTTATTCAAGGCTGCCTTTGTCTGTCCGTGGAAGGAAGGCAGCAGATGAACGGCATCAAACCACTGTGGTTGACATTTTAATCACCACGACGCAAACTGATTTAATGCTGGCAGCACCAGCTAATAACTACTAAATACTATTATCTAATAAGAGCAAATATGTTTTGGCATAATGCCACTTGAGTTCCTTTATAAATACTTTATAAATCAAGATAATGAGGACCTGTTGTGAATTCATATTTCTCGGACAATATGTTGCCCTGCTGTTTATTTAAATATGTTTATTTAGTTGTTGAGGAATGCCAATTCATATTCCTACGATAATATGTATTATAAATCGCTGTAAATAAAGTTACAAAAACTTCTTTTGCAACTTTTGTCTTCCAGCCTTTTGGGTGTCATTCATTCATTGTCCGCTCTAGCTTCTTCCAAATTGTGTTATGATCATAACAATGGTCCAAAATGTTTTTGAAAATGTGAATAAACGAGCACACAGTGCCACCAAATACATGAACGCAAGTCTTCCACAAACGTCGGGAAAGCGCTGCTCATGCTATATCAGTCGATTGTAATAGTTTTGGTGAAGTGTTATGAAAAGAGATGATGATGATGATGATAATGATAAAGAAAGAGGTTCTGAAGATTAAAGGAGAGAAGAGCAAACCCAAGTTGACTTATAAATACGCAAATTAAATATAACATAACAATACATAGATTTGGTTTACATGATTACACTTTATTTATTTGTATTCGGCCCTGATCTCTGGCATACAATGAAACAAGACAAAAAAAGCAATGTAATACAATAAAAGGGAAGGCCGATTTGGTCACCCTCTTAATGTTGACTCCATGGCCACGCCCCTTTATCTGAGTAGTAAAATTATCCATTCGTTTCCCTACAATATCCGCTCTTGCCATCCCATCGCTGCTTAAAGCGACTTAAGCCTGCATAAACACGCGTGGTTCTGTTAAAGCACACACAGCACTTGCTAAAGGTTACGAGAAGTCCACAGTGACTTGAAGCACGAGACACAACCTGTCCCCTCTATTGGCATTAAACATTAAAATAAACATGAATCTAAATCCAGCAGTTACGTCTTTTTTACCAATACAAATCTGTTTGTATTCAAGTTCCAGGAGGAAGGGTTGGTGTATTGCAGCCAAGATACAACACTGCTTCAATAAGGAGGAAGGAGGCACCGCTTGAATTGACTCCCTGAAGGGATCTTTCTTAATTACGAATTATTTTTAAATCTTTCCCAAGGTTATCAAGGTATAAGCTGAGCCACTTGAAGTAGGGGTTCCCCAGTACCACCAATTACAAAACATACTTTCAGTTTAAAAGCACCTCATGCTTCCAGGAATCTATTTAATCAATGTTCTATGTTTTTTTTACTTGAGGAAAAGATACATTAACACACAAGCAGGAGTTATCATTTGCATTTTAAAAGCTTAATGCGACATGGAAACGCCTCTGAAGCCGATGCAGAAGCGCCTAAAACCTGCATTCTGTTTAATGGCCATGAGAGGGCGACTCCTTTAGGAGTCTATATAAAAAATGACTCTACTTCTCTCTTGATTTATTCCCTCAGTTAACATTGTAAACATGAGTTTATGGTCTCAATCTCTAGTTTCAAGTCTTCTTCATTTAGAGTCAAACCGACCAGAGTATGCTTTAAGGCGGGCTTACTGTGATTGACAGGTACCATGATTTTTCCTTCAAACTTTCACCGTGTGTTTGGGCACCTGCAAAAAGGTCTTTCTCAGAGTTTGGTTGTAATGAAGTCCACTCTCTCTCTTTCCAAAGCTATCGGCCCAATTTAAGCCTTCAAAGCAACAGCCAACAGAATAATTGGGTGTCTTCCTGGTGCCTACATCCACTTCTTGTATACAGTCTATGGAAGACATGGCAGTGTCTACACATGACACACTGGGCTGCATTTCCGTGTTTTTAGCCTACATGTTCAGTTCTTCCAAGTAGTCGACTCTTCCAAATGTTCTCAGCTCACATTTCAGCCATTTTGCAATAGACAGCCCAGCAACACTTTAAAGACGCTTTTCAAGTAACGCACAGCCCATATTGTGCTCCAGGTAACTGAAGAGGCTTCCCTACCGTCAGTAATCCTTGGATCAATCCACTATGGAGAGAAATAGAGGCAACATCTTTCTTCTTCATAGGATTAACATTCATTAGAGTCCTCGGCTCTTCAGTAGGCTACGTATACCGACTGCATTTTAAACAGAGTCTTGCCAAAAGCTATAGTTGCCTCCGGTTGTAACAGGGATTTATTTTCATTATTCTCCCCAACAGTTTAGGATTAGTCTCAGAGAACCGTACTATGGCCTCTCTCCAATTATCGTCTCATTACGCAGAGCTTTCCGTGACCTCTGCAGATGAACCAGATTAATCAGCTCCACTCAGGTCAGCGCTACCAGGTGGTTGCGTCTGTGTTATAGTAATGACGACCTTCTTTGTCTGAGGAGAACTGTGTGAGCTAAAGCGGTGACGAGTTCTATATGGCGGCCTCACTTAGCACAGTCTTTGCATGTCCTTTGAATTAACATTATGCCCGTTTAAAGGCTTCAATCACAGTTTGAGCCTTAGATCCCTAAAAAAAAAAATATTTCACATGCCCTTCAGGAGTAAAAGTTAATTACTTCCTAAAACACTGTGTTCTACAGTCACGTTGGCCGCTCATCTTCTGCATAAAGTTGTAATTTAGGCTGCTTTATGCAAATCAGGGGCATCCAGTCACTGCTGAAAATCTGAAGAACTTTTAAATAATTAAAGATTATCAGCAACTTCATGCTCGCCACAGATGGTTTCAGAAACACATTTTGATTATTTATGTAATATTAGAGAAGGTTTGGGTTTGAAATCCGATAGCAGACGGCCCCACGAGCATTTCCCCAACATATTGAAGACAGGAAGTGTTTGCACGGATGTAGGCGGGTGCCTGTTTGTTGTCTTTGTCGATTAGTAGTCGTGTATTTATACACCACTACTCGAAATAAAGCAGATAACTTTCCATTGGATATTGGTTTTTGGGGAAGGAGAGCAATTATCAAATCGAGCAATCTGCAAGCCGAGCAGCACGACCGGCCGCGGCGGAAAAAAAGCGCCCCCTGTGGACAACATACCATAATGTTGACTGCTCCTGTTGGAAAGCTTACGGTCTGAAACCACAGCCTGTACTCATAGATGGACGACGAGTCGCCACTTCCTCCGACTCTAAAGGAGCGAAGACAAAATATCCCCGGCAGAACCAGTCACGAGCCGGGTGCAACAGCTTGCTAGAGAGAACCACAACTGTCAATCATAATGCCACACCACCCTTTTTACAGCCTCAAATGACTAATTCAAACCAAACTCAGCACTTGAACATAAATCAGTGATGAGAGCTTTTTGGTGCCACTGGCATAATAATAGCGTTCGTCCAATGTTCATGCACGCTGTCAAACGTCTTATCAGCTAAGGAATGTAATTATCCTGCAATATGGTGGGGAGGGTTCACAGCCCAGTGTCATATTTATTACAACTCTTCAGTGTTTGTGTCTTTCAAAAGTCCCCTGGGGAGGATCACTCGTGCCAATCAACCGGCAAGACAGACAACTTGAAACAGTACTTTTATGAGGAGAAAAGGGCCAATGACCTTCACACCTGAGGGGGAAGAGCAAAGCTGGTAAAGACCATCAAAGCAGAAAAGCACGACTGCGTGTGTGTGTGTGCGTGAGTGTGTGTGTGTGTCGGGGGTTCCTGGCCAGGTCTCGGTGAAAATGCCCCCTGATTGTGTTTTACTGTGTGTCGCTATCTCATCGCCAAAAAATCAATCCTGGCCTGTCACTCAAGTGAAGCGCATGCCCGTTCCCTTTGGTGCGACGTAATGTCAACATTTGCTTTGCATTCTGCGCAAAAGGACATTACAATTTAATGACAGAATTCAAACATCAATTTACAGACCGGCAAGAAAAAAATTTATGTGGAGTCCACGCACAGTGAAAATAGATATTTGAGTCCCCGTCTGCAGACAAATTCTGATTGAACAGAAGCTTACAGGTTTAATTTAGAAAGCTCCCATGAAGTGCATCTCTCCAGATGATGCTCACTGTAGATTTCCAGCCATTCACTTGCATTGTGCCCTTGCATTGCCATTTTGAAGGCTTGGCAATTCAATTCCGAAGGCCGCTTGTGATAACTACAGCCTCAAAATATAATCAAGCCGTTTGACAGCGTGCATCATCTCACCTGAGCAGTCTGGGTAGGATGATGATGATGATGATGGTGAGGCTTCATCATTGACAATAAAGATTTTTTTTTATTTTGAGCTACAAAAGACTCATCTTTGAACCACGCTCCACTTACGCCACCCCAAAACACGAGCACATTAACTTTCTCAGTAGTATAGGGGCATTGAGAAGTATGAAAAATTCCCGTGATACATAGCAGCACATTTTAAGGACACGACAACGCGTTTTAGGCTTTTCACATTTCATTTTTACACCACATCGCGGAACATTTCTTTATTTCAAGGCCCATGTTAACAATTCAGAGAGGCCACACCGCCGCTCACGGCCCCCTTGGCTGCGTGTCAGCTGCACCTCTTCCACATATTCAAGGTATTGCCTATTTTTTTCCCACGTGCAGCTCACAACAATATTAGACACTCTAAATTATCTTTTGACTGTATATTGACATCACACCAGCACTACCGCTGCAGTTTCAATGTCTCCATGTATAGAACTCATAGGACAAGAATGGGAAAAAAATGACTCCCTGTTTTCGTTTTAAAATAAAAGCCCTCAAGCATCTTTCTGTGGATAGCATCCCTTCATTTTTGAACCTGTGTTTTGCTTTTTAAACTTTGCGGCTAAGAATTAGTGAAGCCAGTTTGAGCTATTTTGATACTTCCAGCACCTTATTTAAGCTAAAGCTAGGTAAAGTGGGGGTTATCCTGCAAATAGCAATATAATAAAGCGAAACATTCTGGCCAAAAATAAGTACGTAAACTTAGTAAATTATAAACGTACAAATATCACGTAACGTAACTTTAAAATAACACTTTGGGACATGAACACTGGTCTCCCAGGTGAAAGTCCAGTGTTTGTTTGACCCATACAGCTCACCTCCCAACCATCATCAGTAAGCTTTCTCTCTGAGACGACATCACTGATGGTAGCAAATTCTCACATATACGTTTACATTGCAACTACTGACACATTGTCATGTCCATCGTTTGCCATTTGGTGTGACCGGGGCTGGAATTTGAAATTCTACCAGACAACCAAATGGGTTTAGAGATGTGTACAGGGCCTGCTAACCAAATGGATAAATTTAGATAATACAAGTTATGGTGTAGTGGCTAGCTCTGTCACCTCACAGCAAGAGGGCCGTGGGTTCAATTCCCGGTCGGAGCGGTCCTTCTGTGTGGAGTTTGCATGTTCTCCCCGTGGCAGCGTGGGTTCTCTCCGGGCTCTCCGGCTTCCTCCCACAGTCCAAAGACATGCTGCAGGTTAATTGATCTCTAAATTGCCCATAGGTGTGAATGTGAGAGTGAATGGTTGTATGTCCCTACATGTGCCCTCGATGGACTGGCGGCCTGTCTGGGGTGTCCCCTGCCTTCGCCCTATGTCAGCTGGGATAGGCTCCAGCGCCCCCGTGACCCTAATGAGGATAAGCGGTATTGAAAATGGATGGATGGATGGATGGAAGTTATGATTAGGTAAACTTGTAAACATGCGATATCAGCGTCCTATAAAGCACGTCCTCCTCCTTTGAATACAGAGCGTGATAAAGGGTGCGTCCGTACTCGGTCTAAATATGGTTTCCACACTGCCAAGATAAGTGCCAGCAGGAAATTAGTGCACATAAACACAATGGGAGTGTATTGCCAGGAGTGGGAGGACTGTGTCAGTAATGACATAAAACAGCCAAAACAGCACCCTGTGCGGCCTGAGCGATAAAGCCTCTTCAAAATGCCAGATTGCTCACTGTCACCACACTAATCCCCATCCTAATCACTCAATATTAAATGACAGGGAGAGCCAGACCGAGCGACCGTGTGTCTCTGTACTCACGTGAAAGGTGTTTAGTGTGTGACTCCGAGTACCTCAGCCAAGTTCTTTTTAGCACTCAAGTTTAGTTGTATTCTCGCAGTCTGAAGTATTCCATTTACAGGGTAACTTTTTCTGTTGGCTCACAGCATTGAGGCAGCATATGGTGTGAAACTAATAATACCCTGTCAATGCAGTTATTACACAAAAAGTGTTTCACATCTTCAGACGCAGGAAATACGAGGTGCTAAAGTCGTCGAACATAATTCAGAATAGAGAATGTTAAAAGTATGATTAAACATTGGTTCATATCTGTCTTTCCTCTGTTATACTTGCAGAAGAAAGTCATACAGACACAAGAGAACTATCGCAATGGGCATTAGATAGCTAAATAAACTAAATCCCTCTCTTAAGCAAGGCAGGACTTATGGGGGACGGTGGAGTCTAACCGGACGGGAACTAGTGTGATGGTTATGGTTATAGGGAGGAAGTCGTGGTGGATGGATGGGTCAACAGAAGCTCCAGCCTGCTCTCTAATTCACAGGGCAGAGCCGAGTCCATGAGCGAGGATGTCAAACAAACAGCACTTTCACCCAGGAGACCGCTGTTCATGTCCTGTGTGAAAGTCAGCATTGACTTATTTTAAGTTACACAACGTATTTAACCTCTGGCCGTACGTAACTGAAGCTAGGCAACCCACAGTTTAATATAACAAAAAAGTCTTTAGTTAAAAAGCCCAAACCTTCGTGACACGAAAAGGCTTCCCAGTTTGGGAATAAGAATGTGTTGGAACCTCAGACTTGGCAGACGACTGCTCGCCTCCCAATTCCCACATTAGTGTGGCCATTGTTTCTATTAACCATGGACAAACTGACTTAAGTCATGGTACGCTTCCTTAGCGGTACCTCAGCCTTAACCAAGTAGTTATTTCAACCCAAATCCATGATCTTACCTAATAAAGTTATATATATATACACATATATATATATATATATATATATATATATATATATACACACATATATATATATATATACATATATACACACACATATATATATATATATATACATACACATATATATATATATATATATATATATATTATACACATACACATATATATATATATATAAAAAGTTATACAACGAAAACAAGTAAGTATATTTTATATATATATATATATATATATATATATATATATATAAATATATATATATATATATATATATATATATATGTTTAATACTATTGCCCTTTAGACAGCACATATAAGCATATCCTGATCTGACCTATCCGGTCCCATTGACATTTATCTTTTATCCACAGCAAGATGTGGAACCACAAGATAAATACAGTAAAGTGAGCTTGTTAGTTGAATCAAATGATGAAGCTGTTGACCAGCGGGTTACTGGCGCCGCCGCATTGCTGCTCATTGCTACTCATTGCTGCTCATTGCTACTCATTGCTGCTCGCGCCGCATTGCTGCTCATTGCTACTCATTACTGCTCGCGCCGCATTGCTGCTCATTGCTACTCATTGCTGCTCGCGCCGCAGGGCTTTTTTGGTTGTTGTTTTCATCGAAAGGGACAAAAAGTAGTACATTTGGTTTCCATCTGTGAGGGTAATTTCAAGGTTGCGTGAGCCCAGGTGTTCATGACATTGTCAGCAAACGAAAACAGACAAAACATTTAAAAAAACATGAGGCTATGTTAGTTGTTTTCCATGTGCCATCCTTACAGTCATTCATCAGCCGTCACCAAGGTGGAAGGGATCCAGTGTTCGTGTGCAGCACTATGGGGAGCTGAAGGGTGCTTGCAGAGTTTAACATTCCACTGGTGTTAAAAATGGATACTCTGCGAGATGCTCTTCTTGGTGCAGTGAAAGTGTTTTTTGTCGTCCGCAAAAAGCTGCGGTGACATTTGAAAACACAAAGACACAATATGATTCTATGTTTATGCCTCCTAACGGTGTTGCAACCTCAGGTCTCGGCTCAGCAAGCCGAATGGCAGCACTCCACAATGAAGCGAGGCTTTCATTACAATGGCGCAGCTTCCCGTCCAAAAAAAAAAGACTTTGCCAACACTTGTGTGTGTCCGCGATGCTCAAACCAAAGATGAAAAGCCATCCGCTGTGTCTACGTGTTGTGAAGGCTCGGCCATTGTTTCCGTTTGGGCTTTAGCTTCAGAGCTGACACAAATATTGTTCAATGATTTTGCACATCATAGTTGCCGCAGATTAGTTACTGTGCATTCATTTTCATGGTGGTTTATGGATGATAATTACTTGGCGTATCAGGCTCAGAAAGGCATGCAAATGAGCAGAGTTCATTAGAGGCATTAGAAACACGTTACCCAATTATGGCATTCTGCTTGGCTTTGCCAGTGACACATATTTGGATGCACTAGCCTGTTGCCTACTTTTAAAAGCCAGAATTAGGAACCAAATTAACCCTGTAAAATAGATAATGGGTGTATAATGAGCTTGATGGAAAAACAACAGTCGGAGGGGAGGGAGCCAAATCTCCAGCAGCAGACATTGATGAATATCAAAAACACTCTCAGCACCTCATGATGAAGGGAGGTTAAATATTTTTCTTTTAAACACTGTCATCAACTGGAAACATGGGCAGAAAATGAAGGGATGTATGTCAAGTATGTACAAAATCACTGAATTGATCGATATATAGCAGAAAGCGATCATAATGGAAGATATATTACTTTGTTAAAAAATGTTTCGTTCATATGCCTTTTTTTATGAAAAGCACAGTTATTAGTTATTCCACTGAGCCTTTAAATTGCAGGCTCCTGCATTATCATCCGGTTCTCACACTATGCCGCTTATTCAAAGTAAGGTAAATTATGTATTCTGTTTGAAAGAATTAACATATGTAACAAACACACTCAGTTTCACCGCAACCTCACCAGGTAGTTTTGTTGCCTAAACCCTAACCCAGATTTTGATCAGAGGAAGTTTATTTTGAAAAGACGAGCATGAAATAAGCAGTATTCGACATGAGCAATGCTGGCGCTACGATACTGAGGGTTTACGTTGAGTGTCGTGTATTTGAGGCTTGGGGCCACTGACCCGGCTGCCCAGCAGCATTACAGAGCTGTGATTGGCCCTTGGGAAAAACGTTCTCCCATGCCCTTGCCCAAAACACAAACGCACAGACACACACAACCACTCCAGACAATAGCAAAGCAGACAATTGCCACGTTACCATGGAGAAGCTCACCATGCAGCACAATGACTGATTCAAGGAGCTGTGTCCCACATCGCAGATCCTTTCAGGGAATACCATCAAGTGGCACCGCTGTGAGTTGGACTTTTGTTGAACGCCCCGTTTCTATTTGTTCTCGTTGCCCCATAGAAAGCGACGCAATGGTCGCTGGACGAGGACAAAGGCAGATTGGTGCAGTTTATTTAGCTAAAAAACTAAATAGTCATTTCCAGTAAATATTGCAGTATATAGTGTTCTGTTTAAGAAGAAGACATTTGAAAGATCTCAAGTCTCAGCTCAAGCTCACGAGGTCAGAGGCATGTCTGTTGGTTTACGTGATGCAACACAAGTGCATAGTGGAATGGAGTTGAGGAAGGAAAGAGATTCCGATGTTACGTGTCGAACGCCGACGGTGACGACATGGTTCAGGAAAGCGGTCTGTGGCACAGCGTCTGGACTGCTGCACCTCCAATACGTACGTCAATAAAGCTGCCGTACTGGAGCAGTTCAGAGAGGGAAAGTGTTGGCATTGTGTGTGGCTTACCAATAGTGTTAATTACGATCAATTAACATTGATAGATTAGGAACATTAATGTTAAAAGTTACTCATGTGTTTTTCCGACTATGACGAGCCCGGAGGTGTGTGACAGAGGCCTGTCTGGTTTGTTTCATTTAAACACGTGTCGCTACATTTATATCCCCGCAAACAAGATTTATTTAAACACGGGTAAATTACAAATCCTGATTGCCTGTTAAATGCTTGCTATCTGTGTGGAAGTACATCTCAAGTGATTACTGCTTTACTGCAATAAAAACAAGTCAGTGTACTGGTAAAGAGATTTGGATTTAATTGCATGTTTTATTCACTTCATGCAAGCTGAGATTTAAATAAATACACAAGGCACTTTATGAATTGTCTAGGTTTGGTGTTAATGTAAACTGCATGCATCAAGTGACAAATGCCATGGTTTAAAGTGTTTTTCAAGTCTTTATCACAAACTGCAAAATGCTGATGAAGACCTTTTGGTTTACGTGTACTACATAGCATGAAATGCAAAAAACAAATCAGTGTCTTTGCAGCGGATAAATTATACGCAGGCCATGAAATCCGTGAATTAACAGCTAGATGCAGGAATTACTGTATAATGAACAGTGAAACATAAGATGGATGCGTTTGCTACCGTCTGAAAATGATAATTCTTACAAATGAAGATAACTCGGCTACTCAAAATTCTAGTGTTATTTTTGCAACCACCAACAAGTAATATGAATAGTTTTTCACTAACAATCACTCAATGTCTGTTTTATATATGCATTTAATCTGGACAGCCAAATCAACTCGGGAGAGAAGGCGGAAATAAAGGCTGCATTTCCTTTAAATCACCTTTTAAATACTGTAGATTAACGGCCAATCAATATTTATCATATATTATGATATTTAACTTTAGAGTTAGACGAGCTAATCGATACCTCTCTCACATCTGTTTGTTAGCTGGAGACAGGAATTGGTTAGTCTGCTCAAAACAGCCAGCCTGGCTGTCGATGTCATCACTGGGACGTCACCCATTGGTTTGAATCCTCGAGTTGAAAACACAAGTTTTAAGTTGTAAGATGAAAACACAAAAAAACTCCCAGTGAGGTCAACGCCATAGTAGCAACCTGCTAAAGGCAGGTAACCACGTTCTAAATATATCATGAAAGTGACCGTAATTTACTAAATAAACATCATGCTGTATTGAAGAAGACTTGAAACTAGAGATTGAGACCATAAACTCGTGTTTACAATGTTTACTGAGGTCATTTTCTGATAGACTTCTATACAACCAGAGGAGTCGCCCCCTGATGGCCGTTATAAAAAATGCAAGTTTAGGCACTTCTACATTGGTTTCACTTTTCGGAACCAGGGTTCAAAGTAAACAAAATCTGCATCCCAGAATCTATAAAACTCACTTGATAGTTTCATATTGAAGAATATCATTAAGGGTTTGAAGTAGACAGATTAGAAATTCAGCTGGGAGGCCAAGGTGCAACTTTCTATATTTAAAATATACCTGCACAATAAATAGTGTATGGTCAAAAAAAAGACAGATTTGGTCCTTTACAATAACAGGTATTTCAATTTCAGTAAAACAGGTGCATTTAGAGATTACATCACAAAACATCTGCAGGCACAGCAGCATCATCTGGGGATTAGCTTGAATCAGACCTGCCAAACAAACACTGACACAGATAATTTGTTGCAAATATGAGGAGAAACAAAGCGGTTTGCCACATGTAGAATCTGCAGTGACTCCTCTGGGCATGAAAACATATAGTTTAAGTCAATAAGTTTAAAATCCTGCAGTGTAGCTGTTTACAAGGTTGCTCAGATGTAAGCTAACGAAAGAAAAGAGCCGGCTATAATTGGCTGAGACCAAAACCAGGTTTGTCAGGGTATCACAAGACTATGATTGGATTGGTTGGACTAAAGCAACAACAACCAGAGTTTCCTTTAACCTTTATTTACCCAGGCGAGTTACACAGGGAGCAAGGCCTTGATTTACAGGAAGAATCTGCAGTCTCACAGTTACACAACTGGAAGCTTCCCAATACAACCATAGTCTCACCAGTGAGCCGCTGAGCAGCTCCACTGGCGTGGTTGTGAGCTAAGAGCCTAAGGGCACCTCACTCACCTCGGTGCTAATGAGGAGGCGGCGAGCGCTGATCTTTCATTATATTTTTACTACCGGTTCTGGGACTGAAGCAGTGACCTTCCAGTTGTAAACCAGCTTCTCTCTCACTAAATCGCCGCCCACATCGCAGATCCTTTCAGTGAACGAAGTAGGTGTGGTGCTGCACGTGTTACGGCCGTTTACCCGGTTGGAGAAATAATTGAGGCGAAGACAGCTGTGTTGCAAGTTTAAAAATGAGGATGCCACCCACCTGGAAGACAGAAGTAACAACTATGGTTTGTTACAATATCATAGAGTGGGCCATTGTCTCAGCCCCTTTCGGTCTTGGTCGGGTCTTGACTACAACACCACAATGGATTGCAGCAGTAGTATAAATAGCAAAAGGGCCACAACCCAGGGCATTAGATCGAGGACGGGCGTGGAACTGAGGTTGACCTGGGTTTGTTTGTGTTTTTAGTCGCTGCAGTGCACTTGCATCTTATTTAAGAAATACCTGCGTGTCCTTGTCTGTGCTATTTATACTATAATAGTTATAATATACTATAATAATATACTATAAATGCCTATTATAGTTACTATAATAGTTTATAATAGTCTTCTGTGCATCTCTGGTCTATGAACTCAGTGTTACATTCTAATTTAGCTCCTCCCCCTTGCTACACTATCACACACACACAATATCAGACAGATTATTGCAGTTAAAATAAATTATGAGGCCACAAGCTCCCTGGATCATTGCACTATATATTGTGCAGCAATGTCGAGCATTGACTCCAGTCCAGACTCCATGAAAATACAAAGTCCATTGTGGCCTAATATTAAATGAATTATGAACTTTATGAGCCAACTGTGGCCAGTATGTTGCTCAGGCTTTCCCAACTGAGTGCATCAGTGAGAATGATACATCTAATTGAGGCCCAGCTAAAATTCCCTCTGTTGGTTTTCATGCTATGAATCCTCACTTAATGGCTGATTGAGTTTTAGAGACTGACTCGTCCTTCAACATGAGGGTGAAGCAAATCTGAAACGTGCATTCTACAGCAGCAGCCTTCAATGGTTGCGTTAGGGCTTCTTCAGTGAAAGTCAGAACTAAAAACAGCCTCCACCACCGAAAAGGATGCACAATTATGTTTAAAAATGGAAGGTTGAAGTTCCAGAAGTTCCCGTCCCGATACTCTTCACGACTGCTCATGACTCCCGCGTGAGAAGTGCGGCTCAACTTTCCATCGCACAAATGAATTCTTCCCTTGCGTCACTCTGTGACAGAATCATCTTGTTTAACCGGAGTTATTGCTCTCATTAACCAGGACACTCACTTCCCCTGTTTGTCTGCCCGACTGTTGACTGCAGGTTAATGAATTATAATAAATAATATCACACTAATGATTATGCTCGGAGGGCTGAGCATGACAGCTACTCGGTCAAAGAGGGAAACAACACCCAAGGGCGGCAGAGACGGGGAAGAGGGACCGGGAAGGCATTACCCTCCTTTATCTTCAGGATTGTCAAGGGTCCTTGAGCCAATTGGATTATTCTGGAGATGTTATACGCAATTGATTGGTGAGCCGTTGAGTGAGTACAACCTTGTGTGTGTGTGTGTGTGTGTGTATAACAAGACTGTTACCTTTCAGGCTGTTGGGCAAGCGAGACATGTTTTTTAAGGGATGCTCATAAATGCATCGGAGCAATCTCTCTCTTCCAAGGCTGCACCGACGAGCTGGGAAATGTTCTCAAGGTATTGGGAAAAGGTGTTCGCAGTTGGACCTCACATGGACATCTGATGAAGGCTTGATGTGTAGAACAATAAATGTTTCCCCCAAAGTCTTCCACGTGATGAAAAAAAGCATAGAACCCCAGCATTAACTCAAATTCCCAATTCATTGAATGCATTGCCAATAAAATGGAAAAGGGTGGAATGAATTGCAGAAAGGACACTAACATCTGTTCTGGCAGTTAAAGTGACCGCTGATTCAGCTTTTGCTAAACAAGGGAGCTTTCCTCACTACAAACGCCCACATCCACAGCTGTTGCAGTTGTCAGTGACTGTTCACTTTATTGATGGAAGTGTCTGGCCGTTGCTTGTAGCAAGACGTCACTATTTCCGGCACACATGGACTTACAGTGAGGAGGAGGAGTACCTTAAACCTGGTGGTACAGAAATGCCTGAAATGACCACCACCTGTTAACAGCGCAATTACGTGGTCGTGGCACAAAATGTGTGTTGTAACCACCGACAAAATGTCCACGGACACACAAATTAAACGGTCACTGCTAGGGACGTAGTATAAGAAGCGAGAAATATTACTTATGGTGGGTGTGAGTGGGATGGGTCACACGTGGGACTTTGTGTGTTCCACTAGAGCTGGTCAAATACTTGATTAGTGCCCCCACGGCACCGGGAACTGAGGCACAGAGGCCCTCTTCAATGTACCAGTCTTCCAACTAATTGCAATTTATCTCCCGCAATGTTATTGGAGGTGACGTGGTGGGCTGGTGGATGGTTCAATGTCACATGAGCCGTCAGTCACGTGACTCGTTTGTCAACTTAACGTAAACCGTGTTTTTCTCCTAAATCTAAATAAGTGGTGTTGTTCTCTCAACCTGACTTCCTGTGAAGACAGAAGTTTATGTTCAACGACACGATGCATGTAACGAGCGTATTAGACGCACCATCCCAACACGTTAAAAATAACACAACCAGGGTACCTAGTGCATTGATCGGAGCACTGAGTTGAGAATGTGTTGACATATTGATACATTCCTAAACTTTTTCCTCATGTTAATCAAGTGTTTTTGCTGCCTAAACCTAATGTGTTTATTTATTTTAAGCCTAACTGTTGAATTGTTTCAGCGAAGCCCATCCTTTCAACACATTACGTGCCACTACCAAGTAATGCGCTGTTAACAGGTGGCGGTCATTTCATGTATTTTTAAGATCACGCTGCATTACCCTAGTCCAACGACTTACTGCAGCAAAAAAATCATTTTGTCGATAATTCAAGCGGGTGAGCCAGACGCCTCAGTCACCCAGAAGTCAACTGAAAGGTTTCTTCAACCCATTGTTGTCTGTGTTTCTATAGCCGTCTAACGCCCGGCAAAGATTAGACAAATGTATGAAAAAGCAACACGATATGAGACGACGGCTGCTGGTGGTCGCAGGAACAAAACACACTCTGCAGCCTGCACATTTCAAAATGTCTCTGCAAAGAAGTTCAGACCCTGGTCCCTGCAGTCGATATGCAATAAGTTAATACAAAAGGTTTGTACTTCTAGGGGAAGTTTCTGCGGTGGAAAAGTGTCTTCAAATTAAATTAACTGCTCACTAAACCCAACTCATGGAGCGGACGTCAATTTAATAAGCTATGAGCCACAGCAAATGAAATCCTCCAGTGACAATCAGAGGCCTGCTGTTTCTTGATTCTGGCTGAATTTACACATTATTGTGAATTATTCCACATTTGCTACCATAACCATTGCAAGCATTGTTAGCAGAGTGTCATAGTACTTCTCTGACAGGTCAAATAAGTACAGTGTTACTGTCATGTGTAGCCACCGAGAGACAGGACCCAAACGCCAACAACGTTGAAAATAAACTTTATTCTTGACTTAAATCAAAGAATTACTTAAATTGAGGAATGACAGGTCATGCACAAGGGATCACCAGAGATCTAACCAGTACAGACCAACACTGTGGAATGACACAAACAGGGTTTAAATACACAGGGAGGGTGCAGGTGATTGGACAGAGGAGGAAACAATTTAGGGACATGGCAGACAATCACAGGGACAGGAAGTGCAGGGAAACAGAGGACACGAGAGACGAGGACTTCAAAATAAAACAGGAAAACAAGACACAAAAACTCCAGATCCTGACATTCACAGTGCAATGAAGCTTGCTTCTATTTCCTCTGTGGGTAACGGCGCAGGCCGCTGCACACACTTTTACAATTTTTGCCTCGCATACACAAAAGGTGGACTGTTGCACTGTGGACAGAGGTGTGGACTGCTATACCTGCCAACTGCTGGCCTCGGCCGATCTCTAAGAAGCCTGTCAATTAAATGATATTGATTACCTTTTGAATTCCAAATAAACACTGAAGTATTTTGTATGTGACAGAGATAAGGGAGGTTTGTTGGAAAACCAAATTTCTGTGCCACAGTATTTTTGTATTATTGTTTGGAGGCGACTTAAGTACATTATACAGCTGCCTGGGTGTTCATCACTGACTAACATCTTCAGTTAGTGCCAAGCACCCACATGACAAGAAAAGCCACTGTATTTTTGGCTGTTTGTACAAAATCAGATTTCCCTCCCACCAGTGTGCTCAGGTTCATTTCAGGCTTTCTTGGTATAAAACCAAACTAACAAAACAGACGGTGTATAAGAAGTGCTTGTAGTCACGTGACGTCACCCATTGGTTTGTGGACTGCAGTTTTGAACCTTGAACCTAAATAAAAAAAATGTAGGCAACCAAAAAGTAACAATTAACTTTCATGTGAAAACACACTGTGAAAAGGTTAAAGCTGTGAGATGAAAACACAAGACAACTCCCAGACCGCAACAACAGCATGGTAGAGACCCGTCAGTCAGGTAGCCCCGCCCTAAAGTTTACTAGACCATCATTTACCAAATGAACGTCATACTGTATGGATGAACACTTTAATTTAAGAATTTAACATACACTTTATTGATCCCCGTGGGGAAATTCTTCTCTGCATTTAACCCATCCTTAGTTCTTAAGGAGCAGTGGGCTGCAGTAAAGCACCCAGGGAGCAACTGGGGGTGTCTTGCTCAAGGACACTTCAACATGGACTATGGGGAGAGAGGGGATCGAACCGGCTAGCTTGTGCTTACGGAACGACCACTATCGCCATGAGCCACATTCGACTTGAAACTAGTGATTGAGACCATAAACTCATGTATACCATGTTTACTGAGGTATTAAGTGAAAAGTAGGGTCATTTTCTCATAGACTTTTTTTTGCAAGTCGACTCCTGTACATAAGTGTCGCGAAAAGTCAATTTATTTTGTGTTAAAGAGCCAATATAATGATCCGGCTGATTATTGCATGACGCAGTTAAAATATGCATGGACACCCTGGTGACTAATTATGATGCTGTCTTCCTCAGTGCCCCTTAGAAGGTAAAACTGGCTGGTTCTTAAGCCCTGTGATATTGTTTGACAGAGGTCAGCAAAGGTGATTGGCTATGGAGCTACGGGACTTCCAGTCACAGCTAATGTGCTGCAACATAAGAAGATTATATCTATCTATCCATGTCCAGACTTACTTATTCCGTCAACTCAGTTGAGGATTATCCTGATCTACTTAGGGAAAATAGGATTTCAGTGACTACACTTTAAATTGCTGGAACATGCAAAAATGTCATTTTTGCTAAGGTGCCATAATTAATTCTGTGGCGCTGTTATTCTTGAAATCTCAAACCTTCCTTCCAGTACTTTGATATATTAGATTTATTTAAAGACGGCAGTTGATATTTGGCACTTACAACTCGCAAACTTGTCCAAGACGTCCTGACATTCTCATCCCCGACCTGCCACACTGAGGGAAAAGAAATGCATGAATAAGGAGAATCAGCCTTGTGACTACATCATTGTTTCCCTGTAACCTCTAGGAGCTGCTATCCCTTCAACATCTGCTTTATCCAGCTCGCTACTGCCTGAACCATGCCCCCAGCTAATTACAACATCTTGAGGAACTAAAGCCAATAATGAGAGAAGCAGGTGTGTAGAGCAGGAGGGCCCTGTTAACCAGGATTTCAGCACAGCACAAGCAAATTAATTCACCCTGTAATTGGGCGAACCAAGGAAGCATATAGCGAAAGTTTGGGCATTGAGTGAGAACCCATGTAGAATTCCTCTGTGCATGTATAGCAAACATCAGGGATGAAATGCTTGATTTTAAATTGATGGAGGGGAAGTTTCCAGTTTTCTGTTTCGACACTTTCACTTTCTCAACTTTCCAGGACGAAACTTATATGTAGACTTTCATCTTTCATCGCATGAACATGTTGCAGTTTCTCTTGAACACTGTCAAATTGTTCCAGATCCCTAGTTTTTTACGCATTTTTACACAATGAAACAAGGGTTTACAGCCCTTCTAGCAGCTCTGTGAGACTGTACTTAGGCACTGTGGTGCTTTGAGTTCTATGTCATGTACAACATTTTTAATGGCAATCAATCCAACAGTCTAGATGGAGTCTTGTGAAGCCACTGACATGGCCATCCTTGGAGCGTGCTGTTAGCATGGCTAAAAACAAATGTACGCCACATGAATAAACCAGACTGAATGTGAAAAGGATCCTTACAAATAGAGCATTTTTTCCTCAAGCAGGATTGCCCTACAGACTGCATTTTCTCACCAGTTCCTCTTACAGCCTCTTAGAAAGAAAAATACAAGAGATAGATGACAGTAACGGCACTGGTTCTGGAAATGCTGTAAGTATTTGCCTTAATGCAAGTGGAGAGTTCATCTCTTTTCCCCCTGAAGTAAGGGCTCCGCTGTGCTCTGTTTATTCTTCAAACATTTATATATTTCAAGGCCTGAGTTGTAGCTTCACAACCTTTCTCACTTCCCTTAAATACACACTGCATATACCAAAGAGATCTCAGCTCGACTCCTTCCATTAAGTTGGGTGTTGTGATTCCTCCATGGCAGGTATAACACTATTATTCCTGATGATCAACCTATACTGCTGCCTGAGCTGAGGGTACATATTGTGGTTGGATGGATAGGTCCTAACAAAGCGTCGTGCCTGGAGGGAATCCCTGAGCACCTCTAATGTCTTTCTGGGTTGAGGTAACTGCAAATAAATGGTCATCCTGTGTGCAGCTGCAGGTTCGCCTCGGGCGAGGTGAACCGACATATAGCAGAAATTGTGCTGGATCGATTCCCTCCTGGCGGAAGGTCTGGTTTTACAACTATGGCTGGTCGAGTTTAGTTTTTATTTATCATCCATTACGTTGTTCTGTTTCCTAGCGTTGACGGCAATATTTGCGAAAGCTACTTTTTCCATTCAAATGTCTTTTTTCTTTTTCCAATGCCCTTGATCCATGAAGCACATCATGATCACTGCAGCGCAGGAGGCACTGAGCGCTGGCTGTTTACGGAGCACTGCAGGAAAGCGTTCACTCCGAGCTCCCTCTCAAAAGGGCAAACTGTGCTGTGTGCACAGCTGGCTTTTTGCCCTGTGTGTAAATGTAGGGGCGATACGAGGACACACTGTGGCACATTCACAATCTGTGGCACCAAATGTCACAGGTGAAGAATGGCAACAAAAGATGAATAATGGACTAGTGAGATATATCAGCAGTTGAATGATGGAATTCAAGCACATTACTCAGGTGTAACTGAGGTGATCGTGATATCTTGACTACCAGACTGAAGGCCTGTCTCTTACAATTCTGACTTTATATGGTTTAAATCAAATTGTATCTGGAATGCTAGCACTTTTATTCATGCTTGAGCACTGTTTGTATTGAATTATACATATTCTTTAATTACAACCCAGCCCCGGTAATTCCTGTAGAGTATTCTCTCCAAGGTTAATGCATGCTTCTATCTCTAGCAGACTGGACCACTGTAATGCTCAGGTGTGTCTAAGAGAGCCCATATCATTCAAAAATATTTGAAATGGTCACCTGTCTGTCACAGAATTAATACATAGCTTTATATATTTTTTCTAATCACTGAAAGGCTTTGCGCCATCTTATCTAGAAATCGGTGCCTGAAAGGTTTCTTACATCCTCCGACTGAAGCCTGAGGTCAGAACTAAAAGGCGTGGCGAGGCAGATTTTCTTTGTTATGCACTCAAACTATGGAACGGTCTGCCAGAGGGTTTAAGGGACTTTAAATCTGTTGACGTTATTAAACGAAATCTTAAGCTGATACACTACCGTCAAAAACATCGTTTTTTCATGTACTGGTCATATAAAAGGTTTGAGTTATATAACATAAAAAATACACAATTAGGTGTTCATTTGACCACTTTGTCGATTCGTGCCTGTAGTTTTCTGCTGAATTCACCAAAAAGTAGAACTAGATTGGGGTCGGCTGCAGCTCAGTGGGGAGAGTCTCCATAGTTCATGTTGAAGTGTCCTTAAACAAGACACTGAACCCCCCTGTCGCTCCCCGGACACTTCACTGCAGCCCTCTGCTCCTTTAATAATTAAGGATGGGTCAAATGCAGAGAAGAGATACATAATTATTATTGTAGATGATGCCTCATTTGCATATTTAACACATTTCAGAAAACTTGGAATACCAAAAGTGAAAGCAGAACAAGCACACAAAAAACAAAAGGCAAATTTATAAATTAATTTAAGTAAAGATTGTGATATTCATTTTTCGCCATCTAATTCTCATATGTTCAGTAGTACTTAATACAAATACGGCAAACTTTCCCAGTTTCATTCCTATATATATTCTGAAGGTTGTTACAGAGCTTTAGATTTATATAAAATGTCATTTCTAAAAACATGATGAATGGATTTTATTTGTGGCTGCTGACAATATTTTAGGAATTATGTAGTAAAACAAAAAGATATCCAAAATTCCATCTGTAAAAAGCATTTGACTTGAATATGTCAACAACAACTTTAAAGCATGGCTTTATCCAATTTTTTTGATTTTTGTTCCAGATTGATTCATTTAGATAATGTATCAATTGCACATTTAAACATTTCAGAATACTTGTAATACAATATGTTAAAATATCAACTGGGGATGTTGGAAACATCTAGTTAAAATGATTTCCCAATTCATCTATTTTGTTTAATATACTTGTTTTATTTAAAATGTTATAATTCTTTGCCGTTTGTGTAGCATTTGACACAATAACTGTGCTGTAGAACCAACATTTATTATTTGTAATATTAATATGGAAATATAGGATTTTAAGAGGAATTGTAAATCTGTGATAATGTCCTTATTGGCCCCTGTAAGGCAGGATAACACATGGCAAACTCGTTAGCCATAACATGATAATATTTCAGTGTGGTTTTAACAAATTGCCTATTTACACATTTAGCAGACACAAAGTAAGGTTAGCATTCAATTTCAGTCAATCCTAGCCAACTAGTAAAAGTAAGAATTCATTCAAATATTCAGAATCCAATCAGTTTTAGTCCAATTCCTGAGAAATTCATCGCACTTTAGCCGCTAAATGCGCCATTTTGTGTCAACAGTGGGGTTCTTAGCAGGCTGTGAAATCAAAAGAATGAAGTTCCATGAAGCTGTGGTGGATGTGGAATAATCTCAGAGCTTTTGTCATCTCAAGGGACCCCTTGCATTTTACGTAAAGTCATCTAAACCTTTGTAAATATTGGAAATGTGATTATTGCAGCATTTAGATCGCTTTAGAAATGCATCTCAAGTATTTTATGATAACAGTAAGGCCGGTAAGACAGAAATCTTAAAAGCATCAGTTTCATAAGGGAAGTTTTTTTCACAGCTATTTAATAGTTGGGTGTCTTCATGTCATTTCATCATCGTTTAAATGGGGCTTCAGTTGTCCATAACCAGGGAGAATGACAGCGGCAGTACACCATTATCTCCTTGAGAAGGATGAACTGGGGCCAAATGGAGTAATGCTCGTGGTGAGGGACACTGTGAGGAGGTCAGGTACGCCATTCAGCTGGGACAGTAATGGCCGCCTTGCCTCGCCCCGACAATGACAGCGATGATTACAGGTAGGCCCCTCAGCCACATGAATTCCCAGAGAAGTCGTGGATGACACTGTCACCTGGCCCAGGTCTTAGGTGGATTAAGGCTGACAAACACAAAACAGGACAAATGAGCTGCTCATCTCTGTACAAAAATAATCATTCTCAATATAATCATTACACAGCACCTTTTATTCCGCTTGGCTGTTGCCTTTTATTGAGTGAAGCGTAATGCCTCCGGGTAAAATTGTTATACAAATATAAATTAGCATACTATTAGCATATCCAATCAGTGTGATCTACTGTTGCTAAATCATAGAATTAAATTGATAAACCTCAAGCTTTTCATTACATCACACCCAGTTATGATACTATTACCAGTAATATCTTTAAAAATAGCTCTTCAATGTATTTCCATTTTGTAATTTTATCCCTATAGAGTACATTTTGAATGCCACTGGTAGAGTCTGTCATACTGCACAGTATTAAAATATCCACACACGAGAGATCCATAGGAAAGCATGCACGCTTTATATATATACACATATATATATATATATATATATATAGATAGATAGATAGATAGATAGATAGATAGATAGATAGATATACACATACAAACACAAACACACACACACACACACACACAAATATACATACTATGTGATACAGAAGGCTGGTGCATGTGCACATTTCGTGAATTGCAAAAGACAACATGTGATTGTAAATAGAGCTGTCCCTCAAAAACTCTAGTTGGAACCAATGAGAAATATCACAAAATTCTTAATTCATTTGAACAGAATCCATCCATCCATCCATCCATTATCACCCGCTTATCCGGGGTCGGGTCGCGGTGGCAGCAGGTTCAGCAGGCCGACCCAGGCTTCCCTCTCACCCGCAGCACTTTCCAGCTCATTCTGGGGGATCCCGAGGCGTTCCAAGGCCAGCCGGGAGATATAATCCCTCCAGCGTGTCCTCGGTCTTCCCCGGGGCCTCCTACCAGTTGGACGTGCCCGGAAAACCTCTAATGGGAGGCGTCCAGGAGGCATCCTAACTAGATGCCCGAACCACCTCAGCTGACTCCTTTCGACACGAAGGAGCAGCGACTCGACTCCAAGCTCCCCCCTGATGTCCGAGCTCCTTACCCTATCTCTAAGGCTGAGCCCGGCCACCCTACGGAGGAAGCTCATTTCGGCCGCTTGTATCCGAGATCTCGTTCTTTCGGTCACGACCCAGAGTTCGTGACCATAGGTGAGGGTTGGAACGTAGACCGACCAGTAAATGGAGAGCTTTGCCTTCCGGCTCAGCTCCCTCTTCACTAAGACGGACCGGTACAGCGCCTGTTTTACTGCTGCAGCCGCACCGATCCGCCTATCGATCTCCCGCTCCACCTTACCCTCACTCGTGAACAAGACCCCGAGATACTTGAACTCCTTCGCTTGGGGTAGGCAGTTTGCCCCCACCTGGAGGGAGCAATCCGCCGGTTTCCGGCAGAGCACCATGGCCTCAGATTTGGAGGTGCTAACTCTCATCCCTGCCGCTTCGCACTCGGCTGCAAAACGCCCCAGTGAATGCTGGAGGTCACGGTCCGAGGAGGCAAACAGGACCACATCATCCGCAAACAGCAGAGAGGCGATCCCGAGACTCCCGAACCGGATCCTCTCCGCCCCCTGGCTGCGCCTAGATATCCTGTCCATGAAGGTCACGAACAGGACCGGTGATAAAGGGCAGCCCTGGCGGAGGCCAACACCCACCGGGAACGTGTCTGACTTACTACCGAGGAGACGAACACAGCTCCTACTGCAGGCATACAGAGACCGGATGGCCCGTGCCAACGGGTCCGGCACCCCATACTCCCGCAGCACCCCCCACAAAAACCCCCGAGGGACCCGGTCGAAAGCCTTCTCCAGGTCTACAAAGCACATGTAAACTGGTTGGGCAAACTCCCAGGACCCCTCCAGTAATCTTGCAAGGGTAAAGAGCTGGTCCACTGTTCCACGACCGGGACGGAATCCGCACTGTTCGTCCTGAATCTGAGGTTCGACAAGCGGTCGGAGCCTCCTCTCCAGCACCCTGGCATAAGCTTTTCCCGGGAGGCTGAGCAGTGTGATACCACGATAGTTCGAGCACACTCTCCGGTCCCCCTTCTTGAAGATGGGAACCACCACCCCGGTCTGCCAGTCCATGGGCACTGTTCCCGACCCCCATGCGACACTGAAAAGGCGTGTCAACCAAGACAGCCCAACAATGTCCAGCGCTTTCAGCATCTCAGGGCGGATCTCATCCACCCCTGGCGCCTTGCCACCAAGGAGCTTTTTGACTACCTTAGCGACCTCTGCCAGGGATATGGGTGAATCCACCCCAAAGTCTTCCGGCGCTGCCCCCTCTCCGGGGGACATGTTGGCCGGGTTTAGGAGTTCCTCAAAGTGCTCTTTCCACCGCCCGACGATGTCCCCAGTCCGGGTCAGCAGTTCCCCCCCCCTGCTGAAAACAGCCTGGGGTAGACCCTGCTTTCCCTTCCTGAGCCGTCGGATGGTTTGCCAGAACTTCCTTGAGGCCAACCGAAAGTCCTTCTCCATGGCCTCCCCGAACTCCTCCCATGCCCGAGTTTTAGCCTCCGCGACCATCGTCGCTGCAGCCCTTTTGGCCCGCCGGTACCCGTCAGCTGCTTCAGGAGACCCCTGGGCCAGCCAGGCCCGAAAGGCCTCCTTCTTCAGTTTGACGGCCACCCTCACCCCCGGTGTCCACCACCGGGTTCTAGGGTTGCCGCCACGACAGGCACCGATGACCTTCCGGCCACAGCCCCGAGCAGCCGCGTCCACAATAGAGGCTTTGAACAAGGTCCACTCGGATTCCATGTCCCCAGCCTCCCTCGGGATTTGTGAGAAGTTCTTCCGGAGGTGGGAGTTGAAGACCTCCCGGACAGGATCCTCTGCCAGACGTTCCCAGTTCACCCTCACTACACGTTTGGGCTTGCCAGGTCTCTCTAGCCGAGTCCCCCGCCATCTGATCCAACTCACCACCAGGTGGTGATCAGTTGACAGCTCTGCTCCTCTCTTCACCCGAGTGTCCAAGACATACGGCCGCAGATCAGATGATACGATTACAAAGTCGATCATTGATCTCCGGCCTAAGGTGTTCTGGTACCAGGTACACTTATGAGCCACCTTATGTTCGAACATGGTGTTCGTTATGGACAAACTGTGGCTAGCACAGAAGTCCAACAACAAAACACCATTCGGGTTCAGATCGGGCAAGCCGTTCCTCCCAATCACGCCCCGCCAGGTTTCTCTGTCATTGCCCACGTGAGCGTTGAAGTCTCCCAGGAGAACTATGGAGTCGGCAGGCGGCGCCCTTTCCAGGACCCCTCCCACCGACTCCAAGAAGGCCGGATACTCCGAAATGCTGTTCGGTGCATAAGCACAAACAACAGTCAGAGCCTTACTCCCCGCAACCCGTAGGCGCAGGGAGGCGACCCTCTCGTTCCCCGGGGAAAACTCCAACACAGCGGCGCTCAGCCGGGGGCTCGTGAGTATCCCCACTCCCGCCCGGCGCCTCTCACCCTGGGCAACTCCAGAAAAGGACAAAGTCCAACCCTTCTCCAGGAGCTTGGTTCCAGAGCCCATGCTGTGCGTGGAGGTGAGCCCAACTATATCTAGCTGGTACCGCTCCACCTCCTGCACCAGCTCCGGCTCTTTCCCCGCTAGTGAGGTGACGTTCCACGTCCCTAGAGCTAGTCTATGCTGCCGGCGATCGGCCCGCCCAGGTCTCCCGCCTGGCCCGCCGCCCGGTCTGCATAGCACCCGACCCCGATAATTCACCCTGCGGGTGGTGGGTCCACAGGGTGACAGCTGCTCCATGTTGTTCTTTCGGGCTGAGCCCGACCGGGCCCCATGGGTGAAAGCCCGGCCACCAGACGCTCGCCGACGAGCTCCCCTCCTGGGTCTGGCTCCGGGAGGGTGCCCCGGTTTCCCTTGTCCGGGCAAGGTGGCTACAATCCGTGGGCTGCTATTCATCAGGGTTTATTGAACCGCTCTTAGTCTGGGCTCTCCCCCGAGACCTGTTTGCCTTGGGAGACCCTACCAGGGGCTGACGCCCCGGACAACATAGCTCCCAGGATCACTGAACAGAATCCACGTAGCTTTATCCTAAATAAAAGTACAACTAACATTTGAAAAACGATAATCAGAGGATCATTACTATGCCATTTAAGGGGTGAAAAAAATGAATCAGGAAGTTCCAATGAAGTAATTCTTTGTTATAATTACCAATTCTTTTCTGCTTGTTGCATGGAGAGTGAGTATTTTCGGGGGGCAATGGACCTTTGAAGCTATGGCCGTTTGTTTTGTTAATGACTGGAATGGTCGGACAAATGGGCTTTAGGTCCAATGAGACGTTATCCAGACTATTGGTGTTTCGGATTAATGGGCCGACAGAATAATTGCATGGCAGCTGAGGTACTGATCAGGTGGAACATAGGGTGCAGAAAACCAGGGCTGAGAGAACTCCAGCCTGAGGGAACATAGGGTTGAGGGAACATAGGTTTGAGAGAACAAAAGGTTGAGGGAACATAGGGTTGAGAGAACAAAAGGTTGAGGGAACATAGGTTTGAGAGAACAAAAGGTTGAGGGAACATAGGTTTGAGGGAACATAGGTTTGAGAACAAAAGGTTGAGGGAACATAGGTTTGAGGGAACAAAAGGTTGAGGGAACATAGGGCTGAACAGGGTTCTCTTAAACCATAGGGCTGAGGGAACATAAGGTTGAAAATATAAGGTTGAGTGAACTCAATTCAAATGAATACTTCTTCAAAATTATCTCAATAATGATGTATTAATTAAGTAAGTCAATTTTGATTTAGTATCATAATCATGCAGAATCAAGCACTGGCTTTTCTTAAACAAGCGTACGATACTTTGGAATTCTGACGTCAAAACACAAGTTACTCATATTTCTTGTCTCATATATTCATATAGATTCCTAACAGAACAAGGCTTCCGTGTATTTCATGCAAAACACAATGCATAAAAGAGGAGCTTTGAACCCAGACGCCCATTTCATCTGGGCAACATTATGTGCAGAGGACAAACAATAAAGGGTGATATATCTGTGAACACCATGTAGGGGTATGCATGCATGAATCGTACACTGTGGTCACTCCTTGCACTTGTTGCCAATGCATAGTAGTATCTAAGAGCAGACAGATGCCCCCGCTCCATTGTTGTCATTGATGGCATGATGCAAAGCATTGTGTGGAAAATTGCCTGCACTGCGGCTGAAGGGGGGGGCGGGGGGGGCATATTGTCATGACGCATGCCTCTAAGATTGAAAATGGGATTCTAGGTTGTTGACAATGTGGAGAACTGTTTGTACAGGCGCGTGTGAGCGAAACATATCTGACAGATATCTGAGGGCTGCAGCTGAAAATGTGTGGCAGGAAATTTCCTCCGTCTGCTCCCCCCCCACCCAAGAAGGATTCTTGTGCAATGAAAACCTTCCCGGTAAACAGTCAGCGGGGGGGGGGGGGGGGGATTTTTTTTTGTTAGTGCAAATCTTTGTCTCTTTATTTTGATACATCCGAGTGACTTCACATATTCTGGATGTGTGGCATTGCATAATGCTCGACTCAGACTACCATGTCACAGTTATTCATGGGTGGAAACATTATAAATCCCATCGCTATTTATCAGTTACTGACTTACACTTTTCCCCCTGACACTAATTTTGTTAGACTTCCCAAGGCTTATCAATCACTTTCAATCTCACAACAGGAGCAATTATGTAAATCTGGAGAATAATAACCATCTGTTGTCAGTTGTTTCCTTGCTTGGCTGGCGTTAAGGATGAGTCTTACCTTTAGTTTCTTCTCTCTCGCTCTCTCTCTGTCTCTCTCTCTCTCTGGAGGAAGCTGGTGGTGGTGGTTTTGTGATTTTTCACAATTAATTTCTTTCTTAGTTCACTGTGTGATTGAGTTGTTTTGTCTGTTTGTTGTGTACTTTGTGTTTTTTTTTTTTGGGGGGGGGGGGTTTGTGGAGAGAAAACCGTGTTTCTTGTCCGAGATTTCTTGTCCGTCCCTGTCTTTGAGACATGGAGTTGGGATTCCGCCCGACCCGGGTGTCCTGGTAGAGGAGTTCTACCCGAGCCGGGGAACACACCGGCAGAGGAGCGAAGTAGCACCGGGGCTCCGCAGAGTGGTGAACCGGCGGAGGTCGCTGGTCCGCGGGGCGGCGATGACCTTCCCACCGCGGACGGGGACCCGCCCACCGCGGCCGAGGAGGGGCTCAGCAGGCAGACTGACAGTCAGGTCGGGGAACAGAAAGCTGATGTAGGTGGAGGGAAAATTAATGAGGAGAACTCAGATGTTCTGAGTGCAACGACAGAGGGGAAGAAGGTGGAGGAATTACTGACAGGAAGGGAAGAGGGAATGTGGAGAAACAAAGAGAAATAGAGTAGAGGAAGCACTGACAGGAGCAGTGGAAGGGAGATGGGAAAGTGGAGCAAGCAGCAGCAAAGGGCCGACGGGTGAACCTGACCAGAGTCTGGCTGCTGGTCCAGAGGTGAGAGGGGGAGGCTTGTGTTGTGGAGGAGTAGATGGAGTACGAGACGGACTCCGACTGTTTTCTCTGTCACCGAGTCCCAGGCTTACAGTGGAGATCTGTACAACCTGGAGGAAATTAATAACTTCCTGGATGACACATTTGGAAAATGTTTTAGAGCATTTTCCAGACGCAGAAAAGTTCATGAAAAGCCTTTTATCAATACAGAAAGCGGTTGGTGTGGAGGCGTTAGACGAGAAGAAGTGTTTCCATCTTAAAAAATACATGACGAGTCTCAGGAGGCTGAAGAGGGATAAAGGTTCCAAAAGGATAAAAACCTTTAAGTGAGTCCGTCATGGATGTGCTGCACTTAATATTTCTCTTACTGTTGGCTGTCTACATCCCGTTTCCTTTTCATATTTCAATGCACAAGATGAGGGTTGGGTCTTTAAACTTTAATGGTGGGTGAGCCCGTGAGAAGAGAGCGGTCACTGCAGAAGGGGTCAATCGAAACAATCCAGAGGGCAGTTGTGGACTTTTTCTGGTCCGGGCTTCACTGGCTGAGATCTGGTCTGACACCGTTTTACCAGTCCGTCTTAGAGGCGTGGCAGGTTTTTACAGTCCACCGGAGAGCTGTGATGACACCAGGGATGTTTGGGAGCAGCGCTCAACCTGTCTTCTGGATACCACCCCCAATCCAATGGCCAGATGGAGCGGTTGAACCAGGAGCTGCAGACTGGTCTTTGCTGTCTGGTGTCCCAGAACCCCACTTCCTGGTGCAAGCACCTCATCTGGTCTCTCCCCTTTCCAGTGTGTCTATGGCTACCAGACACCCCCGTTTCCTGCTCTGGAGAGGGAGTCTAGGGTGCCCTCTGCTCTGGCCATGGTCCGTTGTTGCTGCCACACCTGGGACGGTCCATAAGAGAGAGCTCTAAGGCCCAGACCTTAGTCGTTAGGTAGTTTTTGTTGTCACTGTCTGTTTCTGTTGTGTTTTCTGTCACTCACCTTGTCTCTCGTTTCAGAAACCTCCCTCCGTGTGGGCCGTCCTCCTGTGTGATTACAAGCCCCGTCCTCATTGGTTCCACCTGTGTCTCGTTCCCCTGTGTATTTAGTCTGTGTTTACTCCATGTTCTGTGCCAGTTTGTCTCTTAATGTCCCATGAGCCTACCAGCGATTTACCCCAATCTGCCTTCCCTTTGTTTTGACCCGTTTTTGTCCATCCGTGACTCTGCCTGCCGATACGGATTCCTCTGCCTGCCTTCTCTGATTACCCGTCTACCGAACCCTGCTGAAAGTAAAGACCTTGTTTTTTAACCTGACCACCTCGCCTTGAGACTGCTTTTGAGTCCTTCCCCCCCATGGCTCCCAGCTCCCTAACACATCGGAGAGCTGTGACGACACCAGCTCTCCGAGGGCAGCTACATCTCATCCCAGGTCCTGACGTCGGTCAGCCTGAGATCCAGACTGAGAGAGGCCGGCTGTGTGAAGCTGGGTCATCTAATGAAGACCTCCATCCCTCAGCTAGTGGAGCTGATCAACATCCGGTCCAGCAGGCTGCTGCACATGCTGGTGGAAGAGGTCTGTGCTTCTCTGCCGGGAGCCCTCAGAGTGTTTGTTGGGGACCCCACATTAGCTGACAAATGGGACGATGAGTGTGAGTGTCTTCCCACCACTGGTTGTCTGTCCTGCGGTTGGACAGTGGAAGGAGAAGGAGGACATCCTGCTGTCTAAAGACACCCCAGTTCGGGGACTAATACTCTGGGGAGGAAAGCAGCGTACCAGATCAGTGTGAAGGTCTCTAACTCTGGCAGGGTTGAGGGTGTCGAGGTGGAGTTTTTTGGCAGGGGATCCTCCCCAGGGGGCTGTTGGTGGTCCCTGTACAAACCCCCTGTAGACAAACGGACAGGAGACCTCCAGTGGAGGATTGTACATGGGGCCATAGCTACAAACGGGTATCTGGTACACCTCGATCCTGGCTCAGGAGACGGCTGTTCTTTCTGCTCTCAGGCAGAAACCTTCCACCATCTGTTTGAGTGCTCCAGACTGGCGAGACTCTTCAGCGGCCTACAGGCGTGGTTTCAGGGCTTAGGCGAATACCTTTCTTCCCGTCTTTTTATTTATGGTCCATATTACTCATGTAAAAACATGTACACACACTAATGAATTTACTTTCAGGACTGGCAAAACTACCAATTTGGAAAACAAGGAAAAACCGGTGGGGATAAAAGGGTCAGAAGACGTGAGTTTGTTGCTGACCGCTCGGCTCACGGTGGAGTTTGGTTTTTACAGACACGGAACTCTTTGTGAACTTTTGGGCTCTGAAGGACGTCCTGTGTCAGAGACGATGCTCTGGTTCTGAACTTGCGAGTTGTGTTTTTTCTTTACTAATTATTTCTTGGTTCTGTTTGTATTGCATGATTTAATTTTGTAAGTTTTTGATGAACAGTAAAAATGTAAACTGATTTGAGAAATAAAGACCCTAACGCTCTCTCGCACGCGCTCTGCATTGATTTTTTTTTTTTAACGTGTAAACATGTTCTAGTAGAAACCCAGAATACAAGTGTGAAAATAAAAACACGAGATGTCCCTTTTTTAAATGTGTGAACAATTTGATTTTGGTCCAGCAGTTTTCAAAAGGTCAGACAAAAGGGACAACGCAAGTATCCAAGAGGACAACTGCCTGGCAAAGAGACTTTTCACAACCTGGTAACTGGCTTTCCAAGGATCCAAATGGCATTAAAAAAATGATTAATTAACATTAGTGTATATACAAATTAGTAACATGTATTAAAGCCTTTCTAAGGTACCCAATTTGTCGCCTTTTTAAAACGGTGAAATACATAAACAGTAAATCTGTGCTCTTCAGTGTTGGAGTGCTACTTTGTGATTTTGACTGACTAATATGATAAAAGTGTTTTGAAATAAAAGTCTTGCTTAATGTAGCGTGAGAAGTCAAAGAGGAGCCAGGTTTTATTTGGACAATCTGAGTGTAGACATGGAAGAGGATGAGAGGAGACGGAGGATGTAATTAGGCTGTAGTGTCTGCAGCACAGCCAGTCAAGACACTCATCCATACCTGTTCCATACATGCAAAAAATAGGAAAGGCAAGTTTATTTGTATAGCACAAGGCAATTCAAAGTGATAAATATCTCAACCTTAGTACCAATCAATCTGCATATTGGCCTATTAATTCATTTTATAATTTCAAGCTAAATTGTTCCAGTATGACCAAAACCAATGCTTTCCCACCATATTGACTCTGAAGGCACTTCGGGGGCTATTTTCTCGCGTGATCCATTTGCACGTCAATATTGTTGTTTTTTACTTTTGTTTTCGTCAAGAACATTAGCTTGAATATTACACAACAAAAAAGATAATTATGTGAGATTGATTTCTCTGAGCTTTCGCATCGCAAAGCAAGGCATCAACCAATCACGTGGTGCAGAACAGACAATACAAACGTACACTATTGTACAACAACACAGAGGCTGCGTAGTCCGAAACCAAGGCGACAACCTTTATTCCTCCTCTCAACCTTGCAGACCAGATCCACTCCTTGAGTGCTGACCTTTCACAATAAAAGCCCTGGACATACACACTGCGTAACGGTTTACCAGAGGGAGCTCAGATTCACTCAAAGGAAACTCAACAAAGTAGCTTAGAGTAGCTTAGGCTGTACGGCGGTGCACCTCAGACTGCCAGGCGGCGCTCTGGGTAAACGGGGCCCTGTGCCTGCTCAATATGTATTCAAAGCTTTTACTAAACAAGTGTTGCAACGGTCACAAATTCGCATCACTGCCAGTATGAATAGTTTTGATGCAAAATATTCACAGGCAAGTGTTTCACAACCCCGTTGTGTGAAGGCCTCACAAACATAACTAATGAAAAAATCTCCTGAGATGCATTGTATATGCATTATTCTGTCTACACGCAACTTTGATACGATAGGACGATTTGGTCTCACGTTGAACAGTCTTATCGGATCTGATGTCTTATTGGTTAACTCCTATTGGTTAAACACAATATCAAGCACGTTGGCTTGTTGATTGAACAGCAAAACCAAGACTATGCAGAAGAGCTTTCAGTACGCGGCTGCATGCCCGCCGGGTGGAAAACACTTCTCAACCAGAACAGCAAAGAGACGTTCAATGGCATGAGCGATGCAGTCTAAATCAAAGTGAACTTTTTCCTTGTTTAAATGCACTTTAATGCTCCATTGGTGCATTGCACGTTATATCACACAGGTGAAAATAAACGACTGCTATTGGAAATAAACCTACGCCGTTGAGTATTGATTTGCATGCACCCGTGGGGTCCTCTTTCATTTCTCCTTGAATCTTCATTCTGCTTCTCCTGCACAGCGTCCACGGCCCCGGGGCTCTGCTTCGGCCACACAGGCTCACAGACACGGGGACCGCGGGCTGTAGATCGTCCCTAGTGTATGGTGTGAAAGGTAGTGGGGTGTGTGGGGTCAGGACATAGTGTGTGCGTGTGGAGGATATCTAGAAAGGCATGTTTCCCTCCAGCCGGAATAGCTCGGCCCAGCGGGGGCGTTCTGATAGCCTGTCCTGCGTTAGCGACCTCATCCCCACCTCCAAGTAATGAAACGGAGGGATGTTGGATCTGCTCGGGGAGAAGGGGAAAAAAAAGAAGGAAAAAAAGCCTATATGACTGAGTGGAAATAGGAAGGAGGAGGGACTTTTTTTGAAGTTTGGTAAACAACCTCAACCTGTATTCACCTCTGTTTTACTTGTGAGGCTATACGGTGCAAAGTGTGGCTCGCCGCTCTCCCCAGAAAAAAAACACTCACCTTCCTGATGATGAAAGCGTCATAAAGAGATTAAACGGTGTACTTTTCCCCAGCGTGGCTCCTGGGATGTACAGTAATTGCCGTCGCAGCGTAATGGGACTCTGTTCAGGTGGACATTGTGAAGGGCCCTGATGTCGTCATTATCTCCTGCCGAGGTTACCGACGCACGTCCCCTCGGGGGGGTCGGCTTGTGTTGCATCGGGCCCACTTCCTCCTGAAGAGGAGTCACTCTGCCGGCGCCTCCTTTGGTGCCGCTGCTGGGGGAAAGCTTTGGAGGCTCAGGCACCCATGGTACTGAGGCGTGACGTGGGGATGGTTAGCAGTCCAGAAGAGGATGAGCGGAGGGTGTGGGAGGGTTCCTGAAGGAGGTCGTAGAGGTAAGTGGGGGCTAGATTGTGGAGAGCTTTATAGGTGAGGAGAAGGTTTTTGTAGTCGATGCGGTATTGTACAGGGAGCCAGTGAAGTTGGATGAGTACAGGAGTGATGTGGTCCGATGATTTGGTACAGGTGATGATCCGGGCGGCCGAGTTCTGAATGATTTGCAGTCTGTTGATGAGTTTGGTGGGGAGTCCGGTGAAGAGGGCATTGCAGTAGTCGATGCGGGATGTGACAAATGAGTGGTGTACATGTTGAACCCTGAAAACACCATTCCTGACTGAATCCAAAGCTGTTTGCTGAGCTTTCACTCCCTTTATTCACAGACAGACTTGTTGCTATGCTTGCAATATTTCGTTCTTCACGGGAGAGGTAAGACTACTCCGAATTGTTTGGCCTGTACCTGCAAATGGATTTTCCCCCAGAACTTAAAAGGGAACACCTTTTTTATGTTTATCCAATCAGTGTTTACCATAAGTGTAGTCGATTGATGCTTGCTATATTTAACCAGAAAGCCTGGTTGTTCCAAAAGTCAACGCTGACTATTTAAGAGTTGTGTTGCCTAAGCCTAACAAAGTCATTTTGAAAAGACACTGTATGCATGTGATGAGTGGGAAGAGAGGTTTATTTTTAAACCCACTCACTTGACAGAACTGCCGCTACAGGAGCATCTAGTAGCATCTCGGAGCTTGATGTGTGGAGATGGTATTTGACAAGTGTTGCGGCACCAGAGCAACAGCAGGAAGCAACTGGAAGACGAAGAGAGCTGGAAACGGTGTACTATATTTTTGAGACGGGTGGCCTTCTTCAAAACAGGGCCTGGAAAAGTGAGAATTGGCTCTTTAAGGGCCTAATTCAGCCATTCCTCTTGGCATTGAGTGGCACCCATTCCAAAAAGCAATTTGCACTTCATCAATTAATCAACCGTTCCAGAGTAAATCTGGGGTCTTTGAAGCCCCTCAACGTCCGCGGGCCTGGACCGGGTTCTGTGGGTTAAACTCAACATAAACAGAACAAGGGACTCATTTATCTCCACTGCAATTAGAGTCCTTCATTTGCACATGAAATGGTGAAGCCTCGTCCGCTCTGTGTTACGCTAATGAGTAACAATCAAGGCATTGACTCCTCGTCCACTCTTATTAACTCGGGTGGATATTGTAGCAATTTGTTTTGCATCTAATTATATTTTTGTGGTTTTATTGTGCCACTAGTTTTATAATTTAATTACAATATGATTTTACTGCGACACTACCTTCCTTAAGAGGTGGTTATGCTTAAAATTGACCTCTTCAATGTGTGTCCATGCATGTGAATGCTTCACTTTTTTAAAATTTATTTTTAGAATGAGTAGTATCTTCTTAAAGGGTAACATCGCACCTACCTGTTTGGAACACACAGGATGGAGTCCAAGTTTCATTTTTATTTTAAATAACTGAATTGGGCTCCAAAGATATGAATTCTGCATCATCAATAATGTATTATCAGCCAGCTCTAAGCATGTACTTCCCGTGAATATTTTAAGGGCAATGCATGAAGCAATGAGAACAATAAAGGGAACCTCTGCCAGCAGCATCGAGCTTCACCAACGGACACCATCCGTCTCAACCCCACCACCCATGAGACCTCCACACATTCAAATGCACCGAAGAGACCCATTGGCCTCCACTCCCGAGCCGACGCCCAATGAACTGACAGCACTGCAGGTCAGGGGAGTCCAGGCTAGCACTCGATCCCCGTGGGTTGTGGGGGAGGAGACTCCGCTCATGAAAATGTAAATGTTGGTCCCGTGTTGCGATTACGATTCAATGAAATTTGTGCCGCCGTGACCAGTGGAGAATAAACAGTGATTGACAGGCAGCCTTCCAGTGAGACGGCCTTCGTTTTCGTTCTTTTAATTAAGGTGTCGGGGGAACGCAATCAGGATGATAGAGAGGCGAGCTGGTTTTTATGTTAATACATGCAATTGATCTCGAGAGGAAATGGAAATACAAAGAAACTGCAAACTTAAAATGTTAGAACTTAAATGTGGGGTAGATCATTTCTTCATCAAAAAGGTAAGCAGGCGGATCCAAAAATGTCGCCGCATACATTATTGAATAAAACTAATTGGTAAATAATATAAATGGAGGGCAAACATAATAATTAGGCTTTATGTTTATTTGAACCATTAGGTGGTCATTTATTTTCTTTTACCATCAATCAGTAGGTAAAAAACTGTAAAACTTTAATAGCAACATTTAATTCTCCTTTAACACATTGCTTTTCCAATTGGACACCATTTGAAATTTAAAGAAATATTGGGCCACTGTGTTGGGTAATGGTTCCACTTGGACGGGGGCACACTGGCGGGTTGGCAGACCAATCCACCTCAAACTAACACACACATCATCAAAAATGACAATCCAAACATGTCAAACTGCAGCAACATCTATGGGTTCTTCAGTTTTCCTTGCCTAATTAATTTGCATGTCAATATATTTAGTTTTCTGTCATACGTAGTGTAAAAACTATCCAGTGAAAAAGCAATTCAATTTCTTTCCGCAAATAAAAGACTATCAACATTGTCAAAGGCAGTGCAGCTCTAATCCCATCCATTCATTCTTACCTTTCACAATAAAAGCGCAAGACATCTACATATACACTGCGTAGCTGTCTACCAGAGGGAACTCAACGCATTGTGAACTTTTCACTACACTTTGTCAGTTTTGGGGCTCCGCAGTCTAAAAGCAGGAATGATAATGAAAGCGTTATTCCCAAAAGAGCCGTGTTTGACAGATTTGAATTCTTAGCATGTGCATGTTTGACATGCTGGTGGTTTCAGGTTTTGCCCTGACTGACATGGTTCCATGCCGGATCCCTCGCACGCCTCATCCCACACAACACTGCTCATCCCTCTCAGCCGCTGCCAGCATTCCCAGGCAAAACACCAGAGAAATGTTCTGCCGCAGACACACCTGGAAAAAAAGAGGGAGTGAATGTTTTTCTGTGGTTTTGTGTAGAAAAGTAAAACCTGCGTTGAGTTGCTTTTGCGTCTGAACATCTTTTTTCCCCCAACTGCCGTTAAGAGTTGAAGGCCGAGAATCAAAATGCAGACTTTACGTTGAAGTAAATGTTCCATTTTTCAGATTGGACATTGTTCAATTTCTTTATCATGTCGATCACGAGAGACCCTGAATTGATCCTCACAATCATGTTCTCCTTCAGCGGTTTTGTTTCCCCCGTAAATATTTTATTGCAGAGGAGATTGCGATTCTTTTCGAGGACCTTGAGTTGATCAAGAATAGGATTCATTCTGACTGACAGTACATGTGCTCACCTTCGGTTGGCTTTACGAGGCTCACTCATTTGAAAGCCAGTTAAAGTAAGACGGGAGGTGCAGTCGGCACATGGCTTTATTATGTATTGCCATCGGAATAACTCAAATCTGCAATAAACACCGAACGTATCCCACTTCAAGCTCACAACGTCTTCAGCGAATTACAATAAACACGTGTTCCATCGAATTTATTATGACAGACGACATACAGCCGCGCACATAATGTCCCTTATTGTTGTTGACAGCAGCTCCGAGGTAATTTAGAAACGGGGATCCGATGATGAATCAAATGCATGTTTTATGGAAATGTCTTCCAACCCCGAGATAAGTTCTGAAAGTGTGCTTCTTTCATCACTTTTGATGCCGTCTCTAATCTTGATCAGCCACGGCTAAGACTTTATCCTTTCCTGAATACAGAAATCCTGACATTTTATTTTAATCATTTTATAGCAGGTGAGTTCACACGAAGCGGAGTGGGGGTATGTCATTATTTAGCCTAATACAGGTATAAGTAATACAGCATATCATTGCCTGGGTCTAGATCACTGCACAAATTAAGTCCAACTGAAATGAAATTGCATGTTTTATTCTGCCATAGAATAAAAGGCTGCTCTGTAACGGACATTTCCAGTGCTTTCTCATTTGATAAATATATTTAAAAATATATTAAACGTTGCCCAAGACGGAGGTGTCTTACTTGTGGTTGCACGGTGGCACCGGCTGTCTTTACACGAGTGAGAACTAATGGTCGACAGACAAATCCATTAGGCCTAGATATATAGGCTGCTCAATCAAAATTACATTTACAAACTACATTTAAAATATTCAATTATGTATTTATATTTTTGGGGGGCAGGGCAACAACTGTTAAACAACAATTACATAATTGTACCACCTCGCAAAGTTGATATGGCGAACATGTTAGCAGACTTATATACTCATCCAGCAACAATCTGCCTGATGAGTCAGTTAAATATACATACATATACATATATATGTATATATATATATGTATATATATACATACATATACATGTGTATGTATATATATATGTATATATGTGTATATATATATATATATATATGTATATATACATATACACATATATATATATATATATACATATATATATATACACACATATATATATATATATATACACCCATATTCCAAAATGGATTAAATTAATTATTTTCTTCAACATTCTACACACAACAACCCATAATGACAAAGTGATAACTGTTTTTTGCTAATCTATTAAAAATAAAGAACGAAAACATAACATGTACATAAGTATTCACAGCCTTTGCTCAATACTTTGTTGAAGCACCTTTGGCAGCAATTACAGCCTCAAGTCTTCTTGGGTATGATTCCACAAGCTTGGCACACCTATTTCTGGGCAGTTTCTCCCATTCTTCTTTGCAGAACCTCTCAAGTTCCATCAGGTTGGATGGGGAGCGTCGGTGCACAGCTATTTTCAGATCTCCAGAGATGTTCAATGGGGTTCAAGTCAGGGCTCTGGCTGGGCCACTCAAGGACATTCACAGAGTTGTCCCGAAGCCAGTCCTTTGTTATCTTGGCTGCTTCAGGTCGTTGTCCTGTTGGAAGATGAACCGTCGCCCCAGTCTGAGGTCCAGAGCGCTCTGGAGCATGTTTTCATCCAGGATGTCTCTGTACATTGCTGCATTCATCTTTCATACATACATATATATATATATATATACATACATATATATACACATATATATATATATATATATATACATACATATACACATATATATACATATACACATATATATATATACATACATATATATACACATATATATATATACACATATATATATATATATATACATATATATATAGGCAAAAAGCACGTTTTTTTTACAATCCATCAATGCTTAGTATGAACACACTCCACATCAGCATGTGAGAACACTCAAAAGAAATGTGCAACTGTGCAAAAGAACATTTCTCTCATGACTTACTTGAAAACCATTTATATTGGTACACAGGCAGCTCACTGTGTTTAAATGCAGACACAAGTTTAAAAGCCGGTCACTCAAGTGAGGTGGGTTTTCTGTCGACACGTGTAAATGTCAGACCCGACTTCACTTCTTAAACATCTGGACCAGAATCCTGGATTACTGCCACAATAAAATAGATTAGTGCTGCATGGAAAATCCCCCCTTTAATCTGTAGCCAGGGCTATTCTGTTAATTGACTTACTTATGGCAAAAGCATCCGGGACACTCAGGTATTACATGTTAATGTAAACACGTAATCCGGATTAAATGGGATTAGACCAAATTATACCTTCCACATGGCCAATAGGCAGGTAATCACAGAGCATTATCCTCTCCTTGAGGACATTTTAAAAGCCCAATATAACTTTGTCGTTTAGGATCCCCCCCCCCCCCCCCTCTTATTCAAGGACACCTCTCGGTATTATCATAAGTGCTAATTATTGTTTTGGTTCCATGCTTCGCTCATGATAATGATCAAAAGTACAACACTCACCTTGGGCTTCTCCATTTTTCAGATCTGGCTCCGTTCTTTAATATTCGGAGACATTACAATCAATTATAACTCCCCAGGCTCAAAATGGTGTGCCGCACACTTCATTACCACCTAGACGAATGTCTTCTGATACTACTGTGACGCTCTTCAAAAAAAGGCACAGCTATTAGAATTCGGGATTTAAAATGGCCCTGCACGTAGCCGTCACTCAAACCTCATGACTGGGATCCAGCTGAAAATGGCTGCAGATGATGCGGCTTTGATATCCGAGCGGAGGATAAGCGCTCGCCTGCGTCTCGGAGGGGACACATTAAGGGCCAAAGGGCTGCATCGAGATAAGGCCCTGCCTGCAGGTGATAAATGGAGTATTCAGAGTGTGTTTCCTTGTCTCCCCCCCCCCCCCGACACACACTTGTTCTACCTGCCAGAATCAAGCAGAATCTTCTTCAAAATGTCTCCCATTCAAGCGTTTGAAAAGTTGCTGGACCCATCTAGACTGTCAAGCATGCTTTTTATTTTTTCCCCTTTTCTTTTCTTTCGAGGAGACGTATCAAAACAATGTGGCGTTTCAAAAAAAATAAAAAAATCGCTGCCGATTTTGACTGGTGCCGTCTCCTGAACACATGCACCGTCTCAGACTAACAAAGCCTGCTTATTTTTACCCCGTTATTTATAGGCAACGCGGCTCGGTCTTGTACAGGCGGCGCTATCGCAGTGAAGTGAGACAATAGAGGAACGGAGAAAACAAACATCGGGTAAAGTAAACCCAAACGGGTCTCGTTTCATTCCGTGTTGCGACTCAAACTTTTTCCCCAAAGTAATTTGGCTTTTTGTTGAAGCCAAGAGAGAAATACCAGCTACAAAACAAACAAAACAAACAAACAATCTAGGAAATGCCGCTGGTGATGCAGATCGCCCAGACTGAGGGAGTTTGGCTGCTGCTGAAATATGAGCTTTCGGGGGAAAAAGAAAAATTGACTTATAACTTACATATTTTACATTGACATACGTATAAATCAATTATTTGCCCTCATGTTGCAGATTTATCTTGGAGAGTGATGGAGCATTTCACACACACACATGATTTTTAGATGAGGAAACATTTGTTTGCAAAGTTGTTCATCCAGCCGTGCGCAAAAATGTACGATTCCATTTGGAACTATGGCAAATGTGTGTTATGCGACGCTCGTTCCAATTCTCTAATGCTCCGTTAACAATGAACGGTCTCGGCTGTGCCAAGTTATCTGGTGTCACAGTGGTGAGCAGGAAAGTTTAATCCATGCAGTCACGACTCATGGCACACTTACAATCCTTAAGACCCTAACATGGTGAATTAAGGGTTAGTGAAACCTGAAATGATATAGGAGTTATACAGGAAAAGAAACCACCATTATATGCGCTCCTCAAAGCTACGAGACTCCATTGACCGAAACGGTCATTTTACCATGCAGATGATCATAAATCTCAACAGAAACCCAATCAAAACCAATCTTTCCACTGTTAAAACAATCACGCAGCTGAGGGTGTGTGCTAACAGCTAATGCAATGCAATGTCAATGTTGAAGATAAATGTCCACTGTCGGAACACAATCCTGATGGTATTGTTACACCCCTAAAGGGGGGATAAATAATCACGAGAGTGATTTGGTGTCTTTTCCTCAACAAGGCTTTACTTTTGTTCTTTTGCACAACACTATTATTTATATACATACAGATATCACTAAACACAAAATAGCTTGATCTCTGTGAATCACAAAATGGCGGCTACACTTGACACAGCTAGCTAGCTGCAATTTCAGTCAACAAGCGGGATCTCACGTACATTGCATTACAAACACACACACTTCAATATTCACGGTAAAACTCAACTCTTAAGTAACTAAAACAGACCAACAACATTCTCAGGAAACATCTTACATCCATACCGACATGTTAACTTCATTCATAACCAACAACATACCTAAAAGGGGGGATAAATGGCTCATAGTGAAAGTCATATTCATCCCCACTGTCTTCAGACTCTTGAAGCTGTAATGCTTGCTGGTGTCTTTTTATCCGTTGGCTTGTGTCACTTTTTTTTAACTTCTGGTTGTGTCTCAAAAGGTAGGTGGTCACAGGACATGAGCAAATTTTTGTGCAAGACCCTGGCGCGTCCTTTACCCTTTTCTGGTCTTACTTCATAAATCGGCAGGTCAGACCACATTTGTCTCACTACTGTATGAACTGTGTCTTCCCAATAGTCACGCAGTTTTCCTGGTCCTCTTGGTGTCCGATTTTTGATCAGAACCTGCTCTCCAGGCTGTAGCACTGAGCTCCTAACTTTTGTGTCATAATGCGTTTTACTCCTTCCAGCTGCATTCTCATTTGCAATGGCATACGCTTCCTTCATACCTCTTTTTCATTTGTCCACATACTCTCGCTGGTCACTCGAACCTGACTCTGTGTACAATCCAAACACCATATCAACTGGAAGCCTAGGTGATCTCCTAAAAAGAAGGTAAAATGGTGAATAACCTGTCACTTCACACCGGGTACAGTTATAGGCATATCCCAGTTTGTTAAGAGACTCTTTCCAGTTTGATTTCTGTGTTTCAGTCAGTGTCTTAAGCATCTGTAACAAAGTCCTGTTCATACACTCTACTTGACCATTCCCCATCGGATGATAGGGTGTCGTCCTAGATCCGGCCATGCCACTGAGGTTTTTCAACTGACTGAACAACTGGTTTTCAAATTCTCTCCCTTGGTCATGGGGGATGCAAGTGGGGAACCCAAACTTCAGGGCAAAGTCATTGAAGATGAGGTTTGCAGCAGTTTTTCCTGACTTTGATGTGGTGGCATATGCTTGAACAAAACGTGTAAAATGGTCCACAATCACAAGGATGTACTCGTATCCACCTTTGCATTGGTCGAGATGTAGGAAATCAATACATACTAGTTCAAAGGGCTGTGTTGTCACAATATTTGTTAGGAGAGCTCTTGTTTCATGGCATGGTTTTTTCTTCTTGAGACAGGTGCAAACTTTAGTCACATAGTGCTCAATGTCAGATTGCATATATGGCCAGAAGAAGCAATCTCGTACTAGAGATACAGTGCGGTCTGCACCTTGGTGTCCCATGTTATCGTGCAGCTCTTCCAGCACCTTTCCTTTGTACCGGTCTGGTAGGACCAACTGCCTACAGGCTTTGGTAGTTCTGTACAAAACACCATCGGTGTCAATTGTCAATTTGTCCCATTCTTGGAATAGACATGTTGTGTTTGAACTGAATGTCCACAGTATCGCTAGAGTTGTGGCGCGCTCCCACAAACTTGAATGTTTGGGGAAATATTACGTTTTTAGTCTTGGCTCATGTAAATATTAATAAATAGTCAACTTTGACAAGTTACACCAACCTGGAAGTGGAGTCGCTTCCTGACATGTTACTGCACACACAAGGGCAGCCGTGGTCCAAAGCTGCTCCTCTTTCTACTCCATTGTTCAACAGCTTCTCGGCTTGTACATTTCCACCAGGAGCAGGACGGGAAATAATCTCAAAAGGAATCTAGTTGGAGACTTTTAAAAATGTGCAAAAGTCTAGTCTGAATTAAAAACCTACTCAAAAACACATTGTCTTTAGATGAGAGATGGTGATACACTTTTTATGAACTCCACAAAAAAAGTCGTGGACTGAGTATCTTTCATTTTATTTGAGCAAGTTTGACATTGTCTGCTCATGTCAGAGAGGGACTAAATGCTGACTGACAGTCTGTGATTTTCACCCTTTTGAAAAGAGAGAGGTCACGAATCGTTGAGAAATGCCCAAGGCCATTCTTCTCTGGTTTGATATGTAGAGCCGATGAAATCTTTTGCCGGGGAATTTGTGCTCCACAGTGAGCGCTCTTTATCGGAGATAATGAAATCTCCAGACCGAAATCAGCTCACAAGAGCAACGCTATGTTTCACTTATTGCCACTGGCACCATTCATTCAGCTCGCATGAGTGTTCAGGACGCAATTTCTGGCTGTTTGACAAAAGTCGACGCACAAAAACATATCCACAAAATGTTGAATATCTTCCATCTCTTGCAAAAGTAAACACTTCATTCAAACCATATGAAGTCTTCTAAACTTTACACACAAACAGCAAATTGCATACTGTTGAGTATAAACACTATCTCCTAGTGCTAACTGATAACAGTATCAGGCACAATTAATTAAATTACAAGGATATAGTTACTGCATTATAAACCAAATGCTTTATTTTGCGGCAACGGATTAATAGCCAAATTAGGAATTGATCAACAGTTGAAGGAAAAAAAAAAATCACAAAAAAACCCCCAAAAATAAAGTAAAAGCAGTACTGATTAGCAAAACTAGGTCACACCAACAACCCAGGCGCACACCATACACTGTATATAAGGATTTATATACAGACGTCACCATGTTGGATTTTGCCCGCCGCCATCTTGTTTTTTTGCAACCAGTATTAGGACTGCAGAGGAGTGACAAGACGCTGTATACAGCTCTGGTAGCAGTAACAACCTCTCAATCACAAGCTAGCCATTGAGTAAAGCATTCCCAGCTTTATGGTGCATTTTACTCTAAATGACCATCATTTACTAAATGAACATCATGCTGTATTGAAGATTTGAAACTTGAGATTGAGACCAAAAACTCATGTTCACAATGTTTACTGAGGGAATAAATCAAGAGAGAAGTAGAGTCATTTTCTCGTAGTCAATAAATTCCGACTTATTTTTGCAACCAGAGGGGTCAACCAACAATGCAAGTGCTATGAGAAAGAAAATGCAAGATGAAGTAACGTCCACATCGGCTTTACTATCTCGAACCGTGGGTTGACGCCACTTTACCACCAGGTCCTAATGAGTGATTGAGCCGAGCCGCATACGTTAGCAGGGACAACACCAGAGAGCAAACAAACAAGAAGGACATATTTGGCAATCTGGAACAACATGTCAGCGTGGATATTTACATGCATACAGACATGTGAGCAGCGCTTCCCTTCCTCTGAGAGCCGTGCGTGACACACATAGACAATCCCTTGTGACGGGTGCCTCGGCTCCGCGCAGGCCTTGATAAAACATTCATGGGAGCCCGTTGGAGGTCACCTTGAGATCGCTGATCCGCGGCCGCCTGCACAAGTTGGACTCCTTGTGGGATTGCATTAACATCATCATTTCATCACGCGGGTTCATGAACCACTGGAAGTCTGGTTCTGAACTCTCAAACAGCAGGGGGATAGCAGACGGAGCTGAAACTAGACAATCCTTGTCTTCTGTGGCAGGAATATTCACAACATGGATGTGTCAGTTCCCATTGACCACGTGAAGAGTGTCTTTTCAAAATAAACTACCAACTTGGGTTTATGGGCTAAGAGAAAGATTGTGATTGTTTATATAAGTTAAAGCATCTATGGTTTGTTACGTACCTGTAACTAGATTAACTTGGTTTCATACAGGATATGAACAGCGGTCTCCTTGGTGCTTTGATTGTTGGCCCCGCACAAACCTCCACTCCACGAAGTATTGTATTGGAAGTGTAAAAAGGTTTTCGATTAACCGTTTCCTTAATAGTTTTTATTGACAAAAATGTGGTCGTCCACTTTTCTTTCTTTACACGATTTTATACCCAAGTTTAAAAAAAAGGTAAAACAGGAAGAAAAAAGGGTTCTTATAATCCAGTTACCATATGGACAGAAAGCTAATTTACTAACTTAATACAACTAGACCAGTGGACTCACTATAGACTGCTGACATATGTCTCTTTTTGCATAATTTATAATCGAGCTGTTGCACCTTTTTAAAAAGATCCTTACATATTTACCCATGATGCAGACAGGAGCCAATCAAAGGTGTGCAGTCAATTATATCGCATTGTGGCTGCTTCTGCAACAAAAGAAAAGGTCTATGACTACATGTCATCTCCGTCAGCAAGTGGCCAACCGCACGAGTCACCGCAGTAAATTCAAGGGGTTATCATTCTGTGTGAGGAAGCAGATATCAATTTATTATCAAGGCCAAATTTATGAAATGGTTTGAATGTTCATTAAAAATCTGAACTGATTAAATCAGTAATATCAGACACGGCTATAACCGATTTTTTCATTTTCCTGCAAGCCTTTTTGTCCACATGATTAGCAGTGGAGACAAACACAAATGCTTTTCACAAGTAAAAGCAGCCAAAGCAGAGAAGCTGAAGGTTGTGTTCCAGCAAGGATATCATAATGTACTCGTGCATCAAAAGTAGACATTTAAAATTGAAGATGATGGTAGTCTAATAGCTTCATATAATGTTGAGTTGTGACACAATTTTAAAGATTTTAAAAAGTAAATAATCCATGTCAATGATAAGTGAGTATGGTCGATCGGCATACTTGGCAAACTCCAAACATCATAGCCTAACTGATGCTAATTAATCACCCCGAGTTCATATAAAAAGTTGAAGTATGAAAACACCCTTAAATCTAGCATCTTGCTGAATGTGCTTTTGGAGAATAATCTGCAAAAATCCCTCTTTTCATTCCAATTAATGCAAACTCACAGAATTCTGTTTGCGGGTTTAAGATGCTTTTCCATAATTTATATTTCACAATTTCTGTTTGAGGTGGATTCCTGAGATGACACATGCTTATAGCTGTATGAACAGAAACGTTTGCAATTTCTGTTAATTTGTATAATTGACTTAATTTCAACAATAACTTTATTCTCCACAGGCGGAAATTTCCAATGCGAAAGTGTCTTAAACTTGCTTTATCTCTACTGGCGAGCAGGGGGCGAGTCTTCCAAAAAGAAGTCAGATTGTATAGACGTCTGAGAAAAGAACACATTGTAAACATGAGTTTATGGTCTCAATCTCTAGTTTCAAGTCTTCAATACAGCATGATGTTCATTTAGAGTCAAATAGACTATAAAGCAGGTTATGCTTTAGGGCGGGGCTACCTTGTGATTGACAGGTTGCTGCCGCTACCAGAGGCGTCGCAATGTCACTAAGTCCCCCATATTCCAAATATGGTAAATTCTGTTCATCGTTTGCAAAATGTCAAGATGGCGACGGCCATGATCCAAGATGGCTACAGGGAAATCGCTAAAGTCGCTTCATAGCCGCAGTCTTCAAACAGATGGGTGACGTCACTATGACTACATCTACTTGTTATATACAGTCTATGATTCTACAATAGGATAATACAGATGTTTATACCAGAAGATGTGGCATTAATACCAGCGATGCAGAATAAGTGTCTGTCATGACAGCTAGAAGTATTATACTGAAGGCCTTTCCTTCACACTGGTGACTTTCTCACAAGAGTGATGTTGTGTCGCGTAATGACAGAATTATGGAGAACCCACCGTTCTTAAATGCACATCAAACATTGTGACATTTTGATTAATTACAGTTTCTTCTCCCCTCTTTAAAAACCTTTCACCCAGCTGCACCAACACATGTGAATCACTCAAAACTCTCTCAGGGCCGAGTGCATAGCTGAATATTTACCGGACAGGTATGAGAGTGCTATCTATCGTCTACGCTCCCATTCGGAAAGTAAGCCAATAAGGGTATGCCCAATCTTTTTTATTTAACTATTCCTTCAAGGCTACATCAATTGATTTTTGTGACCCCGCTATTTCAGTGCTTATGCACATGGGTATCTGGAGTGCTTATGAATCATCTCAGTATCTCCACCCACGGCTTGAGAACTACCTCATTAAAGTCGTGCCGTACATTTTTTTTGCAAGCCAATCAGAGCCGACTGGGCTTTTCTTAAAGAGACATGCGCTCAAACCGAGCATTTTAGACAAAAGGTGAATTGAGGTATATTCAGAAAGGCATGAGAGAAATAATGTTTTCTTTTAACATTAAAGCATGTTAAACATGTTCTGAGAAACCCCAACTACAGGTATGAACCTCTAAACGAGCATGGTACCTCCCCTTCAAGGCTGTGAATCTAACTAAAAGCTTTATAATCTTAGACTTTCCAAATTGTGTCTACGCATACACCCACACACTATTATGAGAGACTCAAAGTAATACTATCTACACTTTAAATAGGCTTAGCAGAAACCACAGCTGCAAGCATGTAATGTTCCACCTTGTCCATACAGCAAAATGGACAAATCTGTTTGAGTTTTGCAAGCTCACTAATCGCAGTTTCCAGTCTTAAGTGCACATTTGTGTAGGTCCTAATTTTCAGTTTAGAACCCACACTTTTAAAGTGTGAGGGTCTGTAATGGCACAATGTGCGCTGAGCAAGGATGTAGGTTTGGTCTCAGCCTTGGAAGGAACACTGCCAGCTCCCCGCCTCCCCCCATATAAACAAAACATAGTTGATATTATATTGAGCAGGCAAACTTTATTAAAATATATTAACATTTGTGTAACTTGGAACAGATGTAAACACAATTACAGTAATAAAACCGTAGTTTAAATACAAAACAGTATTCTGCACCAAATAAATAATACATAAGTAAGAAAAGTTCTGCTAAAATGCCTATATATAAACATCTTTTACCAGTTGTGTAGTGAAAAAAAAGACAAAAAGAAATTAGAACATTTTATTAGACAGTGCCTTGCCTCCTGCTGTGTTTTAGCCAATGCACGTCGTAGTTGGGTGTAAACTGGTGTTTTCTCCAATGCATTCGTTGTTACAGCATGGTGGTGTGCTTTAATGCTTGATGGCCATTAAAGCTTTCAATGGCATTTTTCCAATTACTAAAACCATTTAATCAGAAGGCTGGGTCATTCTTTTTGTCCAAAGTGGTCTTTTTGATGGTTATGCTTTGACACACAAAGTACCTTTTTCAATGTAGGGCTGTAATGCAGCCACAGATACTGACTGTACCACTTTACGTGAAACCGTAACTTCTTGTGCTGAAGTTGCTGGACTCTGATGAGTTTAAGATCAGGATGTATGGTTCACTCCTCATGTCCAGGACTCTGCTACACTCACTTCATGACGGTCACTGTCACTTAAACTAACTGTTCCCTAAAGAGCAAAGAGAACTTATCCTAGTCTGCACATGCATGTTTTAACATAATAATAATTCACTTAAAACAGGTAGACAATGTTTACCCTGATAATACACCTCAACACAGAATCAATGGAAGACCTCACGTGAACCCTGATGGTCCAGCTGCTGCTTCCTCAATCTAATTTCTGAGTTTCCTGAATGCTCAAAAGGATGCAGGTTAGCACTGTGTTAGCCTGCTACTAACGTTAGCTAACTAACAACGACCCTCTGGGTGGGGAACAAACTTCGGATATCTCTTTTCTTTTTTGGTGTCATTTTCCTAACTACAAAGCACAACACGGTCAATAATATCAATGCTGAGACCAAACGAAATACTAATATGAGGCTTTATTATTTCCTGTCGTATTTAGTAGCTCACCGTGACTCTCCAGCTCTCTTTCCGTAAGTTACGATTTACAGAGTGTTTCTCACTCTCAATTAAATGACAGCATCTTGTCTCGCAGGCTCGAGGGCGCATTGGAAAATGTGGAAATGTATTTTTCACTCTTCTGGGCGACGAACAAAGTATAGATAATAATACGAATGAGGTTGCAAATATATTGTGCACAATTATTTTTTCTAATTAACAAAATATTGGTGGGGAAAATTGTGTCTTTGCCCAAAACTTTGGTCGTGACTAGTCCCTATGGACCATATGCAAACCTACGCCCTTGGCGCTGAGGGTTCTTTCTACGTTCTACTCTGTCGGCTCCTCCTTTTACTGCAGCTGAAATGTGCCAATGTTCTAAATGTGATCCCGTACACAAAGCAGTTGGGCTGGTTTCACAGACAGAGGCCTGTTTGATTCGACCAGGAGGACGCCTGAGATGATGCTCGTTGAGTGGCTCATCTGAAACACACGGGGAAGTGTTTGCTCCAGGTGTTTTCAGTGACTCTGATTAATCCTCTGGGCAGAGTAAGGATGGGTGGAGCTGTGCTGGGAACTGGTAATGCTCAGAGGATCAGGGATGGAAAGGTTGGCCCAGACCAGGTGAGATGTCGGAGGCTGTTCGGGCTCACATAGTGAAAACTCCTCTGTGACTGGACTGTACATGTGTTGGGTCTTTCCGTGGATCCTTATTGGACCAAGCTTATCAAATGTCATCGTAAGCGTATTTATCTTGTGGTGTTTTGAAGATATTGAAATGGATGTGGCTCTGCCAATCAATGGACCTAACCCTACACCCTTCACCTGGAGCACAATTTGAAGTATGTATATATATATATATATATATATATATATATTTTTTTTTATTAGTAGAAGAATTACCGTCAATTAGATTTGTCAGTCATCTCGTGTATTTTGAAAATTACATATTTCAGTTTCATTTTACACCATCTCAATACTGTAGGTGCCACGAGTAGATATTGAAGGAATACAAAAAACATTTAACCAAAAAGTACAAAAGGAAAATTTTGCAAGTACAACAATACTAAACCCAAGTAACATTATTCTTTACAAGAAAAAGAGCATCATTGAATGCATCATCATTAAAAGAAAATGCTGGCTTGGAACTAAGAAGGTAGAAAGTATGCATCGTCAGTAGTTTTTCTTTCATTTTTACGAAAAACTAAAAACCTGGCCGCTCGTGTTTATTCTGAAGTTAAACCTGCCCTGATCGAGTTTTATTTTGAAATGTAATAAATTGAAGGCTACATCTAAAGACTATTTTTAACCAGGAATACAGTCTGGAAACACAGCCCATGAAGCACAACTGTATGGGATGAGTCTGGTGTCAACCATGCAGCTCCATCATACTATTAAGTACAGGCACGTGTGTGTGAGAATTGTATGGTGCAATAAATAACTAATTTCATCTTGTTGGAACATTTGTTCAGTTGAGAAACTCATACATATTGCATAGTGTGACATGTACTGTAGGCTCTGTGGGACAAACTGAGCACGAGAACCCATAAGAATTAAATATTCTACACCTAAAACCTCTCCAATCGATTACTAACATTATTACTTTTTTGTTGTTTAAATATGCAATAGAGGCATTTTCTTATTAAATATAACTCCATTAATATATTAAACCTTTTTAGAGAGGAATTTAGGATATCTCTATCACACCATAAATCAGAGAATACAGCTATATGAAAAAAGAATTTCCAAAAAAATTAAATAAATAATGTTTTGCTATAAATTACAATATGAATGAAACCCTCAGAATTTAGATAACAATAAAGCTGGGAAGTGGAGAACACCATGACACTTTTCCAGTTAATTACTTTAAGGCAATTCATTTCTATATTACAAGTTGTCTGACATGTTATGTTTACAAATGCAAATTAGGTATTATTTTAATGGTAAAAACTTTGGTGAATTCAGGAGAAATCTAGACGCAAATAGACAAAGTCGAAAAATAAACACTTAAATGTGTGTTTTTGGAAAGAAGACCATGTTATGGAAGCAAAATAGCCCAAGATCTCAAAATTGATAAGTGGGTAAAACACAATATCTTTGCCTGTATTGTCTCCCCAACAATTTAGAGCGACATTAGTCTTTTACTTCCCTTTTTTTCCCCTTCTGCTGTCATCCATGTGACTAAAAATTTGACTTTCTTTTCACAAAAACCAACATTTGAACTCATCAGCCTCCACATCAGCATTGATTAAACCGTAATATTGAAGTTATGTAGATTATGTGAGAATTGTGCGGCAAGTGTGACAGAAACACAACCCAAGGACCCTCTGTCTCGGTAAACGGCGTTGTTCTCGCCGAATTCACACGGCAGAATTTTCATCTACAAGAGGCAAACGCATCCATAATTCATAACGAGTTTCCCTCTGATGCAGCATAATCAGTTTTTCAGACACATTTCATTGGAGTAATCAAACATTCAGACAGTTGCCAGCAATTCGCAGAAGGACACAAAATCACGGAACCTTGCATCTCTGCTTTTGTTGTGCGCATGATACACATGTAGCCTTGCAATATGCACGTGCACACAGCGTGCACATGCAGAGCGGTAATTGCTTCATGTGATGGGGCTCACGGGCTGTGAAAGCCAATATGAGAGACTCTGGGTTGTTTGCTCGTCAAACACGACGAGGGCGAACGGCTGCTGGCAACAACAAGGCCGTGTTCGTTGCCGTTTATATACTGATTATCCAAGTCCGGCAACAGCTTGTTGTTGGATTGTATTACAACTCCAGCTGGATAATGAATGGCAAACGCCACAGACTCATTAGATTTACAACGACATCACTAGTTATAGAGTCATATCAGTTTACAACATATGTTCTGGGCTGCCAGGAGTGCATTTGGTGGGACAGATTGGAAAGGTAATTTGGAATATCTCTTTACAGTTGCCCCCCTTTTGTAAAAGGGTCAGTTTGACAAATGACTTAAATTGTCTGCTGAGATTTCAGATTTTGGCTTTGGCTCCAGTTTAAAAAAAGAAAATACTTCTCTAGTAGAAAGTAGTTGGAGAGAAAAGCGTTCCCAGAGAGGTTTGTAGATCATGCAGCGTAACAGGATCTCTAATAAGAAGTACTTATCCGTAAAGTAATAATCTCGAAGATGTTTCATTCAAATGTCTGTTTAGTCACGATCTATTGCTGATTGAGGTACCATAAATATTCCATTATTGATATATTTGCAGTAAGTACTACGAGCTGTCAGTCTTCAACCCTGGAAAACAACAAAAGATGAATCTGAACATTTCCTTCTGCTGCACCTTCACATTAAAAGCAGTTAACTGGCGAGAACTTTATAATTATGAAGTAGTCACAGGATATATAATAATGTGTTCTTCAGTGGGGCTTGACACAATCGGTCATCTACAACGGGTCTGCAAAACAAGAGCTGAACATGATGTCAAACCTTTTAAACCAAATCACGGCATGGCTTTTTCCTGTGGTGTTCCTCAAGTTCTTGGTATCCTAATGTAGTATTTCTGATTTGAATTCTTAAATTAGCACCAAACCTGTGTAAAAAATGGTATTAATCCAAACATGGCAACTTGTGAGATGCAAGTGAGCCTGGTAATGGCCATTATAATGTTATTTCTCTTTTACACTTTCCCAATTTATGTAATTTAATTAATGTATTTTTCTGATTTTAATACTAGAACGACTTGACACATTGCATCTCAAATCGACAGGTTCCCAGCTTCCAGATGATGTATACCACTTCTATGTGGCATATACTGTTGAGCTGCCATCTTCCCTAAGTATACGCCCCCTCCCCCCTCCAAAAAAAAGGATTTCAAGCAAATTGTAATTAAAGCCTAAATGGTTTATTAAAAGTGTTGATTCATGCGTGTAAAGGGCATTGTTTCATGTAATGTATTATGTAAGGGAAAAAAGTTAATTGCAGTAAACATTTTGATTAGTTATAGCTATAGTATGAAAATTACACGTGATTTTGCAAGTTTGTGATCTATCTATGATATCAACATATTTGCCATGACAACTTTACAAGGTCACGATCTGTCAATGTTGTGTTCACAATTTGTTTTGCTATGGCCAAATCACTCTAATAATATTTAACAGAAAAAAACAGCCACATAAAGAATTGGTGAACATTGTAATTAATACAAAAATGGCATTTTGAACCAAAGCAGTCTGGACCTTTTTTCCCTTACAAATTTGAATAGCTCAACCCTGAGGCACCTTTTTTAAATTGGCAATCAAACGATTATTTGAAAATTAGGTCCATTAAAAGTGACAGTCTGTTCAATGGCTGTGTCACACAAATGTTATGTGAATGCTGCACGGCAGCTGAAACCCAAAGAAGCCAAATTATCATTTTTAAGGGAACTTGTGAACCGGCTTCTCTTGGCAAGATTGGACCTACTTAATGTCCCATACCACACCTCCCTTTTTCAGAAGGTTGATTTAAATGCACAGAGATGATAATGACCTTTTTAAAAGGGCTGTAATGTGGTGAGTGTGAATCAATAGCTCGACATTGCAGTCCCAGGCCAAATAAACTTGCTCCATCTTGCTGAGGATACAAAATAAAACCACTTGCCCTGTCAACATTTATGGTGAAGGTATCACATGTCGCCAACAGCAGATAAAAACATGTCCATCTCCACACAGTTCGATACCTCACTGCGTTTTATTCAACGGTGTTCTCTTTGTTTATTATGGTGTTGGGGTGTAGTCATATGGAAAGCATTCCCCCCCCCTGTCTCTTAGCTAAATAGCAATGTTTATTTATAGATTTCACATGAACTGAATGGCTTGCTCGTATGCAATTATCTCCACCCCCACAGGACTATTGTAAAAGACTAAATGATTTTCTAAATTGTGTTCTGTCCACAAGGGAGTGTTTATCATGTTAAATAAATGCCTCCCCTCCACTCTTTCCCAATAGAATGTACATTTTGAGTTGAGGCGGTCTCTTACAATGATGTCTCCTTCACTTCCCGTCTCCTCAGCCAAAACGTGCACAATGCTTCCCATGAGCGCGCTACGAATAGCGGTTCCATGAAAATATGGTCTGCTTTGTGTGAGCAGATGTCCGTCTGCATTTCCATTATGGAGCCCGGTGGGCCCCCGACACCTTCTTTGTCAATGTCCTTTTCACCCTAAGTTTCTATAAAGGACAGATCCCCACTTCTGCTTCCCAGTGAAGCTTATTCACTGTTTTTTTAGTGTGGCCGTTACTCAAGAGTCAGTGATTCAGCAAAAATGTTTAAAATGGTATTAACTTGCAACGCCTTTCAGCTCTGGACAAAATACTTCCCCCAGTGTCATAATATTAAAGGTGACTTTGATACTGTCATCTTCAGACTCCCCACCAGCACGGCCGCCGCCTGAATCCCACCACACCCCCAGTTTTTATGAAGATGTCAACAGTCATCCAAGTAATCATTTACTACGCGGTGTCTGCACACCTCCTTGCTCGATGACAAGGGATTCAGAAATGGAGTCATTAGAAGATAAAGAGCTTACCTATTTCGGGGTGACAGGGTAGCCTTTTGAGGGGGACAGTCCCATCCGTCATTGTTCACGTCCAGAATATTGGAAACTCAAACAAGTGTTATGGACAGAAACTGCAGCAGTAGATCTGCAGATGCTGGCGTTTGCACCAACTGAATGCTGTTGGCATGAATTACATTACGAATGTACTTCTATGTGTTTTTGTTTGTTTTGCATCCTCTGTTTAGCTGCTTTACGTTTGGTCCTGATTTCATATCTTTTCCTCGCCATTGATATTTTAATGAACACTGGTCAAGTGGCACAACGTAGGAAAATTAGCAATTTGGCGAACATAGGCACGTTAACGTGAATGTTGATTAATGTGCATTGTTCCCTGTAAAATTGGAAACCGCATTTAGTCAGAAACTGAACAAAAGAGCTGCAGACTTCGAGACCTGATTAATGTGAGTCTTGACTCCCTAATGACTTGACTTGAGACTGGGGCCTTGCCTTGCATGGCCTCAACATGGTCTGACCAAAAATAACGTTGTACACACAAGGTCGTTTTCAAAAAAGTTTCTGTTATATGAACCCGCATAAATACGCCCCCGGGCGCCATCATAACTATGCCAAACCTGTAGTCGGCAGTGTAACGAGAAGGATAAAGGCCGGAGTTTTTAGAAATGATCGTTTTCCGTGATAAAACCTCTGTTTTTGTGTAAATGAAAGGCCAAAACGCATGAAAATATATGCGTTTTCCCATCGTGTAAACGGGGTCTTAATATCTCAATTACTACACTGAAATAGTGCCAGCATTCCCTCTGAAGTAAAAGTGACTGCAAAACCTCCTTCCTATGCTGAAGAAGATATACACTCTCTAGCATTCATAATTAATACCAACTTGCTTGCAGGTTCCTTTTACCGCTGAACGTACTGTGCTTCGAGCAGATTTCATTCAATTGCTTTCTTTCATTCCTTTATCTTTTCAGCTGCTTAGAGACCAGCACCATTAGGAGCCACGAGATAAACACTATCTTCTCTATTAATATTACAAAGACACATTTGTCAGCTGTAACTTATACAAATGTTTAGTTTGACATATTTTCAATCCATTTATGGAAACCTGATAAGGTATTGTACATTGTATTTTGCAAACACGTACAACATTCACTCCACTTAATTTTCATTGGATTTCTATGTGGCTGAACTTCAATGACTCTCTAGACCAACATTCCTCCAGTGACCTGCGTGAGAACTCTCCTCTAAGACTTAATACTTAGGACACTGCGTCTCTTGAGGCTCATGTGTTTCTCATACAATATGTTTAGTTTAACTGGAAAATAGACACCGTGTAATTAACTTATCCTACTGTGCATTGAAATGACTTGGTCTCAGCCACTGCAGAGTATTAACACCTCTCTTGTCCTTGTACATAGTACCACCCCTCTGTATACATCACCACTTCAGTGTTCTCTTTAATATCTTATATTTTTCTTTTCTTTCTTATAATGTTATTTCTGAAACGTTGACTCGGAGAGCCCTGCATAAGAGTTCCAATGTGTCTGGACTGTTGGTCCAAGCACAAATGGCAAATAAAGAATCTTGAATCTTCTATTAAAAATGGTACCTGCTTATTGATACTTGTGTTGCTATGGAGGAAGACATATGATATTACTCCTCTTAAAAACCAAGTTTAATTTATCAACTGCTTCAACGTCTGTTGAGGAAAAGAAGAAGCCTTTCTTCATCATCTGTTTTGTGGGCTCTCTGGCAAAACTAACGTTAGAGGCATCAGTCTATACACTAATAATAGCTGGTTTGGGGATGTGTCCGTCATTCTGTATTGTTCTCCTGAATTGGAAGCTTTTTTTCTCAATTGCAAACCCTTCTACTCCCCCATTGAGTTTGTACTTTCAACTTAACAGAACTCTTCATGTGTGAAGACCTACTTGGAAATAAGGAAATAAACCATATTCTGATTTAGATACGACGCATTCTTGTCCAATTGAACACATTCAAGGGTTTTGGTGCAAAGACATTACCGCTGTGACCAATCGGTTAGCTTGTCGTAGCTATTGTTTGCTAACGTTAGGTAGACGTTGCTATGTAACTGACAGTATTATGTCACTTGCCTGACTCTCTGACCCTTCTCTGCTTGTGCTACAGGTACACTACATTTTAGCAAATGCCAATATTACAAAATTGTCACTTGTAGGTTCGCTATGGTGAGATGAATTGGACTTTGCTTTGAGAGACTTGGAATTTGCCTCGAGTAAAAAATGTTTTTGCAGCTTTCATTAAACATCCGTGGTGGCTTGTGTTTTTTCTAATAAAAATATGTTCAGGCTCATAGAAAAAACCTTTCTTAAGTCACATTTAAGGTTCTTAACTTTGCATTCACATTGCTAACATTCTCCTTTTGGCTATGTTCAGCCAGCTCCTAATAACATTTACACGGAGGTGACACTCTTAATGTGCATGCGTCTTGGATCTTTCCTCAAGTGCCTCGAGTCACAGCACATATTGCATTTGAGTAAAAGCTGCATGCATTCTAAATAATTGTTCAAATGGTGTTCGATATAAGGTCACAAAAAGTGGCAAGCGACGTTGGCCCCCGCATCTTGATTGCACAATACCACACGGTTACCGCTGTGAAATGATCGATTAGGTTTAGGTAACGAAACTACTCGGCTAAGATCCTGTTTTGTATTAAAATCACGATACAACATCATGTAACGGCATATTGTAACGTTTCTGCAAACCATGGATATGTTGAATGTCAATGTCATTAATCATTCCTGGCGACCGGGCTACTGAATCACATGAGAAAGATTTGGCCTCCTTTCTTCTACTGTGTGAACATAGCCAAAGAGAGACATGTATTATTATATTTTATTATATAAATTGTGACTTTCATTGACCTCTCTTGGTGACCAGTGAGTTGCAACACCATCGGCAGGTCTGCGGCACAGCTTCCATTGGCCCGTCATCGACACACTCAATAAAAGGGACAATAGAGGGGCTTATTAAAGCGGAGATGGCCAGATGGCGTACGGGCTGAATCACAAGCTCTGGAAGGCAGACATTTTAGCGGCCGACTCTGTAATTGGTGACATCCCGCAGACTAATGAAAAAAGGGGTTATGACCCTCAATATGAGCCGAATAGAAGCGCCAAACCGTCGAGCCTTAGATGCATCTTCGTTGAAGAATCACAACAGTCAACATGTTCCCTGCAAGACGGAGCCAATTAGTGCTGCCTCGACACAGAACCCGTTTAAAAGTTTACCCCCAAAAATATGGCTGGTAAAAGGACAGGTCCTTCCAGAGCCGACGACGCAGCTGTGCACTGGACAGGCGGGTGAGTCGGAGTGAGGACGTCACACATATTTAGGGATAAATTAATAACCTTGCTAATGGTCCCACCTCAGCTCAAGGCAATTTAGTTCAAAATAAGAACAATCCAGTGTGTTACACATTGTGAATGAGTGGCACATTGGCAAGAGACGATGGCCTCTGGTTCCACGTTTTTTAATAAAATCCTAATTTAGATGGGCTCCTGTTAAGCACAGTAAACGACTTCAAATGAGCCCTTTTTTTTAACCATAAAAAAGCCTTCTAATCTCATCTTAAATCCCAAGCAAAATGTCTCATGTACATAACCCTTATGTACATAACCCTTATGCACTGCTTCTTTATTTATTTATTATTTAAACTGTTCAAATCAGTCATAACACTTTTAATGGTTCAGACATGTGGGTGGCGGTAACTCCACACAGATTTACAGAAGAGTCCATGCAGCAAATGCAAACAATCACACATTACATATATTCAAATTGCATATTTGGAATTGGAGAAAAAAAAAAAAGACGGAAAGTCAACATTGTCAACACCATTTCGATTTTGAAGACCTATTTTCTGCTCTAACTTGGACCAACTACTCTTATCCTGATGTCGTTGCCCAATGCAACTGAAACAAAAGACAGTTTGGCTACAGCTTTACATTTGAGAATGAAAATAAGACTCTGGGCAGTTCTCTGAATATCAATATATGTCATGCGGGATCGTGGCAATGCTGTTCTGTAAAAATACATGGCAATGGAGAGGTATTGTACGAAGACACGCGCTATGGGGGATATTTATTTCCTGAGCCTAACATAGCAGAGTTACATCACAAGTCTACTCCTAGTTCTACTGGCTTTGATCGTACTTATTAAGTCGCGATGGGCAGAAGCATTCCTCAAAAGGACAGCTGCATTGTTGCTTTCTCGTCTTGTTGTAAGAACTATTGCAACCTCAATGTCTCTTCTCACTGTTTCAACCTACTCGTCTCTGTCCCTTTGTATGTGTCCAATAAAACCTGCTTCTCTGAGATTTTAAAGGGTATTAGTAAAGTATGAACACCTCTCCAGAATGCTAAAAACTCAAATGTTGGGTGAGTTGAATCCATAGACAATGAAGTGGGAGAAATGACATCGATGACACTGGGGGGAATGTTCTGAGCATATGGGTACGTTTTCTGAGAACGCTACAACAGCATAAAGTTTATTTGGGGAGGACAAATAAAAAATAAAATCAGCCTCCCATTTATTGTTTATGGAGATACTTTATACCTGATGACATCACCAGCCTTCGCTTTTTTTTCCTCTTTTGAACTCGATTGACCTTTTCTAGGCCATGGCAAAACCTTATTGGAATTCTTAACTTTTTTAACATTACTGATTACATTTCCTCTGCTGCAGGAATAAATCTACGACAACTACTTGGGAGCCTCACACATTTCCTCTCAATGCAAACACCTCAACATACTTAGTAGTATTAAAGGAGCCCAAGCACACCATTTTCAGCATTGCTGCTTTTCCCCAAAGCCTCAGTAACAGTAAGCTCATTTCAATCCACCGGGTTTTAAACACATATTTTAAATTTGCATCTGTAAAAAGCCTCAATTGATGAGTGGGCTAATTGGTGTAACAGTAAAATGAGAGGGTGGCAACGAACTTACTAACTTATAATGTTTCCCACAACATTTTCCGTTGTGTTAGGTTTGGCTGCGTCTCTTTCATTTGCCCTCTTCTTCTGAGATGATTTAATGGCACCTGACCAACATGTTTCTCAAATAACTTCAAATGTTTGTTTATAAGTTGTTATTACACCCTGCAGCTTGTGCATCCCATGTAATGTTAATAATGTGTAATTATTCTCCCTGACATCACCCGTGGGTTACCGAGGAGCCGCTCAAAGTGGGTCGGTGACGACGCGGCCTAACTCCCTGCTAATTCAAACATGGGGGGGGGGGGGGAGAATGATGGATCTTTGGTGGAGCGGAGCTCCTCTGAAAGGGGAGGAGTTGGCGGTGGAGTGTTCATTTGGTTGCAATATGCAACCTCACCGCTAGATGCCACTAAACCCTACACACTGGCCCTGTATCTAATATCTCAGCTATAGAGGTCCTTCCTCAATTGAACCCAAGCTGGAGGTCATCCAAGGTGACAAGCGACTCCACCCTGTCTGAGCAAGTGATGTGGATGGGCACAGTGTTTAAAGCATTGTCCCGGGGTGTTCACAAAGACTGAAACTACAGCTCCTCTAATGGATAAAAACACTTGACCTAAATCCCAATAAAAAATAAATGTGTCACAAGTTATTTTTTTTTAAAACAACAAGCTGTTCAAAATTGATCACGGAGTCCTTTAAATAGCACAGGACTTATGAATGAGCTGACACAGTTCTAATCCTGCAGGGAGCTCACACACGGGGCTTTTCAGATGAAGATGGTGGCGCTGATGTGCTGTATGTATTTCAACGTGATGGACTCTCTAAGTGGTTAATATGAGATACTTCATTAGCTATGTACAGGAGATACATTTTCCGGCAACGCACAGCACGACATCATACATATTCATCAGCACGAGGCTGCGTGTCGCCAAAGCTCCGGGGTTTTCTGGCGCTGTCGCCTCACCTGCGAAAGAGACCCAAAGCAAATTGTGCTTTCACATGATTTAATGGAGCGCGCGTTGCGTATAGAGGCCACATTCGTCTTGGCTTCAAGACCTTGGATCTAAGTGTCCAAGGAGAGAGAGGGTGTTGCTCTCAGAAATAGTGAGCTCTTATTTTCGTAGATAATTCCTCGGGCGGTAATGGTTTCGGTTGGAGCTGACGGCGATGGCGGAGGAAGGTCATTTCTGGTGTACGGTGGATTGTGGCTCACTCCTGAGCTCCAGAATGAAGAGGTCAAAGGTCTGCGGGAGAGAGAAAGCGCGTCACACGGTGTGGTCAGGCTGTTCTGCACCCGGGGGGATGAACCGGGGGGAATCCTCCTCGCTTCGTTTCCTGGAGATTTACACTCACTAATCAAAACAAATAAGGATGGCATCCTTCATGCTGACAGCACATAGCACCCAGGAGGGTTGAGTCATTTGATGGCTGGCTCTCCCCCGTCGCAGACTAATGCGTGTCGCGAGGGGCTCACAAATCCCGCTGTATTAACACTAGCTCGGCTGAGAAGAGGGGACCTGGACCTCGGGGCAGAATCCGCTATCGACCGGGCTTTATAGTAGCCTCCTAGGACACATGAGGGTCTGCAGTGAGGAAACAGTTGATTCATCTCCAGTCACCAGCAAGGTGACAACGACGCTCTAGTTTATGCAGTTCAAACATTTGCTAGCAAGTTCAACTTAAAAGGTGATAATATACACATTGTTTTAATAGTGCAGGTTTAATTATTGTATTTATATCACTGTTAATTATGTAGATTGTTGCAAGATTCACTTGGCTGTACAACCACTGAAATTATAATATTGTTAATATTGTTCAAATTCAATTCAGTTTATTTTGTATAGCCCAAAATTACAAATTTGCCTCAGAGGGCTTTACAAACTGTACACATACATGTCCCTGTCCCAGGACCTCACATCGGATCAGGAACAACTCCCAAATAATAGAAAAAAAACTTTCACGGAGAGCAACAGAGGAGGATCCCTCTCCCCGGATGGACAGAAGCAATAGATGTCATGTGTACAGAATGAACAGCGTTACAGAGTTAACACATTCAATGTGAAAATCAGTCATATGTATGAATAATTAGTAGGCATGGACCACGATCCAGATTTCCACAATCCATGAAACAGAAGGATGACAGGCCAAAGGAACTATATAAAATAATTCATGACCATTATCTCTCTGTAACTTAAATGAGCATGTCTTTATTCTGCTGGAAGCCTTCCAGTCCATATGTACTTATCAGAGTCTCATGTACTTTAAATAAAAGAAGTGGGCTAAAATAGCTGCGTTTAATTAGTTCATGGTCTGTGGCTAGTGTAGGTAATTAAAATGACAAAGACTGTAATTCAGCCCTAAAGGCTATGTCAAGGTGTACATCCAAACCTCATTAATTAGCAGCCCTGCTGCGTTCTCGCAGCATCGGCTGACCACGTTCATTTCACTTCCCGACGCAACTGTCAGGTGAATCTGCTCCTCTCCGTTCCACCGAGGAACGTCCATCGACGCCAACCTCATCCTTTTTTGTGCTCTGCTTCTTTCTTCTTTTTTTTTAAATGAACAGGCAGCGGGAGAGCTTTGTGTGGCTGAGCGCCCGGATGATGCAAATCCCAATGAATTAAGGATGACTGGATGCTAAAAATGTCAGACGGACGACTTCAAAGCAAAAAAAGACGCAGGGGTATCGATCCCGCGTCGATATATGAAAATGGTTCCATAAGGCGATGGCATTCAGATGATGCGTGTCAATTCGTTAAAAGGGGGAGGGGAGTACGCAGTCGGAGACACATCAAAGTCAAGAGACCTTTAGAGCTAATTAACTTGTCCTTTCTGAGAGGACTAATGCTGAGGTATTATATATTTAAACATCTGCTTCATGAGACAGCATATTTGTGTCTTGCTCTGGGAGCAGACCAGTCTCAATCCCAAATGTTGTAATTAACTGTTGAGGGATGTGACACATGCTCAGAGTTCTACTGAAATAATAATTAATAGCTTGAGATAGATAATTAAATAGTTTTGCCTTTTATTCCAAAATAACCATCTTTTTTTGTGAAATTATGCACCGGAGACAAGAGATAAAATATCACAATTATCCTGTTGATCAGTGAGCAGGAGTCACAGGGAAACGGGTACGACATGATAAAGGAGTGAAAACGTGGCATTTTGAATATTTCTCTCATATCGCACCTTCAAACTGGAACAAGCAGACCATACAGTGTATGGTTTGGATGATGTTTATTTAAAAGTTTAGGGGAAACTTTACTTTAAAAATAAACCTCTTTTATCCATAAATCATCAGTGCAAAATACGTCCCCCCTGGACAGAATCACGTCCACAGGATGACAGTGTCATCACCCAGGTACGTTCTGTAGCAAGGCAACTTTTTACTTTACATTCTTGTAGAAAAGGTTTTTAATCATAAATGCTTTCACTACAGCAGTTCTTTTAATGACACAAGAAGTTCAAGCGCATGTTCACGTGTTCTACGTTGAAACCATGGAGATGGGATGGACCACAAATTGCTTGATATTGGCAGCAAGGCTTGAGGTAAACATAATGGTAAGACTCCAAAAAGAAAACCTTCAATTTTCGAAAAATTGTTAAATGAAAAAGGAAAAAAAACAACTCACCAAAAGAGCTTACAATTCACCAAGTTGTTGTTGTTGTACAAAGGAATGTCTGGGGGCTTAAAGAAATGAATAGTAACAATCATACTTCACATGAAGAAGTGCAAGGTTGACTCCACACAAGTCGTCACCCATTGGTTTGTGGCCTCGTCGTTATCTTGGATTTTTGCAACCAGTTAACGGAAGTGACCATATTTAGACTGGGGAGGAGTGACGTTGAGACGCCGTGTACGGCTCTGGTAACAGCAGCGAGCTGTCAATCACAGTACTGCTGCCCTAAAGCATACCCTGCTTTATGGTCTATTTGACTCGAAATGGACCATAATTTACTACTAAATGAACATCAAGATAAAGAAGACGTGAAACTAGAGATTGAGACCATAAACCCATGTTTACAATGTTTACTAGATCGAGAGAAGTAGAGTCATTTTCTCATAGACACAGAATTATGCTGGCCAGGAGAGAAGAGACAGGTTTGAGACACCTCTGCACTTGCCACCTGACGTATTTCAATATTATAGTGTATTAACCACTCAATGCACTTCAAAAAGTCAACATTACTTTCTGCTGTCCTGATGTCAATGGGGAGCTCGTTCCACCAATGAGGAGCCAGCACAGCAAACAGTCGTGATTTTGTTGAGAGTTTAGCTCGAAGTGAAGGAGCTACAAGCCGATTGGCAGAAGCCGAGCGAAGTGAACGGGCTGGGGTGTGAGGTTTGACCATGTCCTGGATGTAGACCGGACCCGATCTGTTCGCAGCACGGTACGCAAGTACCAATGTTTTGAAGCGGATGCGGGCGGCCACCGGTAACCAGTGAAGGTCGCGGAGGAGCGGAGTAGTGTGGGTGAGTTTAGGAAGGTTGAAGACCAGTCGAGCAGCTGCATTCTGGATGAGCTGTAGAGGTCGAATGACATTAGCAGGTAGACCTGCCAGGAGGGAGTTGCAATAGTCTAGCCGTGAGATGACCAGAGCCTGGATCAACAAACTGGGTTTAGTAAAAGATCATGTTCTGAGTTAAAATTAGTATGTTACAACACAGGATATGAACAATGGATCTTCTGGGTGAAAGTCCTGTACAAAACGTATTCCGGGAGGCAAAAAAACTCCTTTGACACATATTTGATGCAGTTTCGTGGCACGGGAGACCAGGCCGCTCCGTAGTGCCGAACAAGCTAAATGCTAACGTCAGTGTGCTAACATGCTCACAATGAGAATTCTAACATGTCATAACATTTTCAATGCAGCATTTTAGCATGCTAGCATTTGCCAGTTAGCATAGAACAGGCAGAGGGGGATGGGAATGTCATTCGTTCTGCAGGTTTTTGGGCAAAAGACCGGCGCTGAATGAAATGTCAATTGAAACTTAAGACATGTTTATTGCTTTTCAGTATGGATTTATAAATATAAAGAGTATCCAGCTTGACTGAGACACTCTTTTCAGCACCCAAGTGCGTCCCCCAGTGATCTTTTAATTCACTTGGTGTTTTTCAGTCTACCATCAGTGGGTTTACTTTTCTAAGGATACTGCCATCAGTAAGATGATAGGGAAATGTCACAGATAATAACATACCATTATTCTTCAGACAAAGTCTTACCTCTGCAGGCAGCACACAGCACCGCTGTGCCACATCTTATATCTCCTCTGTGATTTGTCTTTTATAGCTTTTTAACTGTGCAGAAAAAAATGGGGGCTGGGTTTCTTCTCTCTCCCCTGCACGCCTTATAATCACATTTTTGTTGCAATGTGAGACGAGCAGCCGAACCTCGATGGCTCAGGTATTTCACTGCGGGGAGGTCTATTCTGGCTTCAGTCCTGGCTGGTCAAAAGGGCAAGGTATGGGAAATTAGAAAATAAGAACCCGGAGCGCGGAAGTCAGGCAGAGCATGTGATAAACAGAGGAGTCTATAATTGAGAGAAACTCTATGAAGGCGGAAGAGGGGAGAACACAAAATGATTACAAGGACCGATCGCATCATGAAGTGGTGCAGCCACATTTGTCTTCTGAGATGTGCCTCGAGACACTTGAGATGGAGGTGGTTGAGATAAAGTGGACGGTGCAACACAGCTAATAAGTTACAATTTGATAAGCCTGTCAAGACGCTTTTCCCTCAGGTCAATGTCGCAAACTCACATATCAAAGTTCCCCAAAGATGAACTTGATCCAGCCTTTTGGTGCCCTGACGATCAAATGACACAACATTAATTGATTTTACCATGACATTTCATGGTTTTAAATGTTGGTGTGACCAGGCATTAAAGTAAGAGTTCATTGATTCTCTTTGGGTCATCACGTCATGTGACGACATTTTAATAGCCAGACGTTGAAGCCATTTTGAAGGAAAGTGAATAGGCATATGTCCCAAAATGTTGCATTACTTAATTATTGGGTGAGCTGAATCTATGCAGCTCTAGGAGGTCGTTCCAAACTGTATTGGCCCAGCGGACGACCTTGGCACGTTGACACGGTAATATCCCGTATCCAATTAATGCCACGGATACAGCTTCCTACCATCCGAATATCCGGCAGCTTCTTAAAAAAAAAAAAAAAAAAAAGGGACCAAATGTTTTTCTCAGTTGTGGTCGAGCGGAGGCGAGGGCAAGCGGTGGAGGGGTGGGGGGGATCTACGCTCGGCCAAACAACGAAGGTTATGCGGGAGCCAGCATGATAGCAAAGGCCAGAGTATTTAGTTATGCTGGGGATTTTCAGAGCACAGCACTCCTGGGAGAGATGACTTTCCACCATGTAGCAAACTCCCTGCCAGGCCTGGCAACAAACAATATACGCTGCAGAGATGTGATATGTATAATAATGGAAGCAAATCAAGCCTGGACTCTTTATTTTTTTATTTTTGTCCTCGACTGTGAAAACACTACAAGGGAGATATTAATTGTAATCCCACTCTGCTCCAAGGTCAACCGTTTTGTTGGAAAGAGACAATAGTGATGCATGTTTCGACTCGGGTTAAATCGTTTAACAAGATATTTGGGCGAACGAAAATATATTTTGGTGGTTTTTCAGCGTCCACTTATGTAACGCTTATGTAAAAACTTGGGTTTTTTTCGTAGCGCCTGCGAGATGAAGGTCCCACAGATCATTCACTCACTCTCACTGCTTCACTTCACTTAATGAAATTATCTCTATAGGTTTTTTTTTTTCCTCTACTCCCTTCCACGCCTATCATATTCAATTTGCAGATCTATTCTGGCATGTAATGAAATAAAGTTATTACCGCTATCAAATAAGTTGAGCGATGTAATGAGAGCCAAAACGATCAGAATTTGTGTTGTGATTTCACAAAATCAAATTAATCATCGTGACGACAACAACGAAAAGAAAAGAAGAAGAAGAAAGCAGGACAGGAGCACGGCGCTGTATTTACATACAGACGAGTCACATTGTGGGCCTGTCTTACTCAGGGGTGCACGGGTGTTATGGGCTTCATTGACGCATCTTGTTATCTGATCTCGTGCCGGGTCCTTCAGGTCGCCCCGGACAAAACGTGCGTTATCTCCGAGACGAGCAAAGTGGCAGAAAGTAATTTTAGAGCACAATGGGAAGTTCTGGAAAGGAAAGCGTGTGTCATTTACAAATCTACAAGAATTAGAAGCTGTGGTTGCGTACGGGAGCGAAGCGGGCCATTACTTAACTCAAACTTCGATGTCATTCTTGCTCATTAATTTTGTGAGCCTGGCGCGGACCTGTGCCCCGCTGCATAGCTTCGCCCATCCAAGAGGAATCTTTGAGCTCCGAGGGCCAACACGAATGTGGAGGTTTCTGAGACACCTTGAATTTGTCGTGAGCCACTTGTAATGACAGACCTGCAGGATTAGTGTTCGGGGCTCTTAAAAATGTAAATAAGTAACCTTTTGCTATATCGTACATCCGGTGTGGCTGTGTTGTGTTGCTCAAAACTCATTTAAATGTTTCTTGATGGACAATGGAGGGATTCACAGGCTCCGTTTACTCAGATGCAACTGATTAACGTGGATTGTGTGAACATTGACGGGGCCTCTGCATGCCGGCGTACTGTGATGATTTCATCAAAACCTCAAATGTATGATTTAGTTTGACAATGAGTGTGCCGTGTCCTTTCCCCGATCGAAAAGAGCACCAGAGGGCCGAGTCACCTGGATATTTTTCCTCAAATCAAATTTTGGAAAAGTAGCTCGCAGGTAGTCAAAAGGTCAGTTTCTTTAGAACTTGACTCTTCTCTTGGTGACCATTTGGGGAGAAAAAAGGATCATGTAAGGGCTACGGCAAGAAGCAATTATATACTTCATCGTATTTGATTTGTGTAGAAACAATTACAGACCTTGACTTTGATGCATCTAAAAATAGGAGCACTTTTAATTGCACAAGTTTTTTGTTGCTCAAATTGTTCAGCCCCGGCAGTTGACGCACACAAGCAAGCCCGTCTCCTCCACGATCACCTTCAAGTGAACTGCACCGTCGCAGTTCTGTGTCCATCTGAACCTTTGATTAGAAACGTATCTGCGAATTGTCAAAAACACTCCTCTCAGCAGAGATCATGTTTCCCTCGAAAAAACATTTTGGACTGTTTGCAGATTCATCTCTGGGAGACCTGGCTGCACATGGTGACTTTAATCATTGCGCCAGTCGCTGATCCCCTCAACTGGAATAATAGCATAAACAGTAGTGCTGGTTTTCCTTAAGCGTAGCCAATGAAGCAATGTCTGACATCTTGAAAGTGTTATCGTCTTGCTTCAGTTTTTAGGGTCGTCAGTAACGGAGCCTTGGGGGGGGGCCAGTAGTGAGAGGACAAGGTTCAGACACGGATCCTCTCCAAGTTACCGGGTAAGTGCGGTCGCTGAGGCAGGATGAGAAAAGGGAAAGAGCATAGCCTGAGAGAGGATAAGGACAGATAAGAGAGAGGCTGTTGAAGGATAAGGACAGAGGAGAGAGAGAGGGTGCTCTAGCAGTGTTAAGGATAAGGAGAGAGGATGCTCTAGCAGTGTTAAGGATAAGGAGAGAGGATGCTCTGGCAGTGTGAAGGATAAGGAGAGAGGAGAGAGAGAGGATGCTCTGGCAGTGATAAGGATAAGGAGAGAGGATGCTCTGGCAGTGTTAAGGATAAGGAGAGAGGATGCTCTGGCAGTGTTAAGGATAAGGAGAGAGGATGCTCTGGCAGTGTGAAGGATAAGGAGAGAGGATGCTCTGGCAGTGTGAAGGATAAGGACAGAGGAGAGAGGGGATGCTCTGGCAGTGTTAAGGACAAAGGAGAGAGAGGATGCTCTGGCAGTGTGAAGGATAAGGACAGAGGAGAGAGGATGCTCTGGCAGTGATAAGGATAAGGAGAGAGGATGCTCTGGCAGTGTGAAGGATAAGGAGAGAGGGGATGCTCTGGCAGTGTTAAGGACAAAGGAGAGAGAGGATGCTCTGGCAGTGTGAAGGATAAGGACAGAGGAGAGAGGATGCTCTGGCAGTGATAAGGACAGAGGAGAGAGGATGCTCTGGCAGTGTTAAGGATAAGGAGAGAGGATGCTCTGGCAGTGTGAAGGATAAGGAGAGAGGATGCTCTGGCAGTGTGAAGGATAAGGACAGAGGAGAGAGAGGCTGTTCTGGCAGTGTGAAGGATAAGGACAGAGGAGAGAGAGAGGATGCTCTGGCAGTGTTAAGGATAAGGACAGAGGAGATAGGATGCTCTGGCAGTGTTAAGGATAAGGACATAGGATGCTCTGGCAGTGTGGAGGATAAGGACAGAGGAGAGAGAGGATGCTCTGGCAGTTTTAAGGACAAAGGAGAGAGAGGATGCTCTGGCAGTGTTAAGGATAAGGACAGAGGAGAGAGGATGCTCTGGCAGTGTTAAGGATAAGGACATAGGATGCTCTGGCAGTGTGGAGGATAAGGACAGAGGAGAGAGAGGATGCTCTGGCAGTGTTAAGGACAAAGAAGATAGAGGATGCTCTGGCAGTGTGAAGGATAAGGACAGAGGAGAGAGGATGCTCTGGCAGTGTGAAGGATAAGGAGAGAGGATGCTCTGGCAGTGTTAAGGATAAGGACAGAGGAGATAGGATGCTCTGGCAGTGTTAAGGATAAGGACAGAGGAGAGAGGATGCTCTGGCAGTGTTAAGGATAAGGAGAGAGGATGCTCTGGCAGTGTGAAGGATAAGGACAGAGGAGAGAGGATGCTCTGGCAGTGTTAAGGATAAGGAGAGAGGATGCTCTGGCAGTGTGAAGGAGAGAGGAGAGAGAGGATGCTCTGGCAGTGTTAAGGATAAGGACAGAGGAGAGGGGATGCTCTGGCAGTGTGAAGGATAAGGACAGAGTAGAGAGGATGCTCTGGCAGTGTTAAGGATAAGGAGAGAGGAGAGAGAGGATGCTCTGGCAGTGTTAAGGATAAGGAGAGAGGATGCTCTGGCAGTGTGAAGGATAAGGAGAGAGGATGCTCTGGCAGTGTGAAGGATAAGGACAGAGGAGAGAGAGGCTGTTCTGGCAGTGTGAAGGATAAGGACAGAGGAGAGAGAGAGGATGCTCTGGCAGTGTTAAGGATAAGGAGAGAGGATGCTCTGGCAGTGTGAAGGATAAGGAGAGAGGATGCTCTGGCAGTGTGAAGGATAAGGACAGAGGAGAGAGAGGCTGTTCTGGCAGTGTGAAGGATAAGGACAGAGGAGAGAGAGAGGATGCTCTGGCAGTGTTAAGGATAAGGACAGAGGAGATAGGATGCTCTGGCAGTGTTAAGGATAAGGACATAGGATGCTCTGGCAGTGTGGAGGATAAGGACAGAGGAGAGAGAGGATGCTCTGGCAGTTTTAAGGACAAAGGAGAGAGAGGATGCTCTGGCAGTGTTAAGGATAAGGACAGAGGAGAGAGGATGCTCTGGCAGTGTTAAGGATAAGGACATAGGATGCTCTGGCAGTGTGGAGGATAAGGACAGAGGAGAGAGAGGATGCTCTGGCAGTGTTAAGGATAAGGACAGAGGAGAGAGGATGCTCTGGCAGTGTTAAGGATAAGGCCATAGGATGCTCTGGCAGTGTGGAGGATAAGGACAGAGGAGAGAGAGGATGCTCTGGCAGTGTTAAGGACAAAGGAGATAGAGGATGCTCTGGCAGTGTGAAGGATAAGGACAGAGGAGAGAGGATGCTCTGGCAGTGTGAAGGATAAGGAGAGAGAGGATGCTCTGGCAGTGTTAAGGATAAGGACAGAGGAGATAGGATGCTCTGGCAGTGTTAAGGATAAGGACAGAGGAGAGAGGATGCTCTGGCAGTGTTAAGGATAAGGAGAGAGGATGCTCTGGCAGTGTGAAGGATAAGGACAGAGGAGAGAGGATGCTCTGGCAGTGTTAAGGATAAGGAGAGAGGATGCTCTGGCAGTGTGAAGGAGAGAGGAGAGAGAGGATGCTCTGGCAGTGTTAAGGATAAGGACAGAGGAGAGAGGATGCTCTGGCAGTGTGAAGGATAAGGACAGAGTAGAGAGGATGCTCTGGCAGTGTTAAGGATAAGGAGAGAGAGGATGCTCTGGCAGTGTTAAGGATAAGGACAGAGGAGATAGGATGCTCTGGCAGTGTTAAGGATAAGGACAGAGGGGAGAGGATGCTCTGGCAGTGTGAAGGATAAGGACAGAGGAGAGAGGATGCTCTGGCAGTGTGAAGGAGAGAGGAGAGAGAGGATGCTCTGGCAGTGTGAAGGATAAGGACAGAGGAGAGAGGATGCTCTGGCAGTGTTAAGGAGAGAGGAGAGAGAGGATGCTCTGGCAGTGTTAAGGATAAGGACAGAAGATGCTCTGGCAGTGTGAAGGATAAGGACAGAGGAGAGAGGATGCTCTGGCAGTGTTAAGGAGAGAGGATGCTCTGGCAGTGTGAATGAGAGAGGAGAGAGAGGATGCTCTGGCAGTGTGAAGGATAAGGACAGAGTAGAGAGGATGCTCTGGCAGTGTTAAGGATAAGGAGAGAGGAGAGAGAGGATGCTCTGGCAGTGTTGAGGATAAGGACAGAGGAGATAGGATGCTCTGGCAGTTTTAAGGATAAGGACAGAGGAGAGAGGATGCTCTAGCAGTGTGAAGGATAAGGACAGAGGAGAGAGAGAGGCTCCTCTGGCAGTGTGAAGTTGCTCACACACAGCAAGGAGGGCAGTCTCTGTTGAGTGGCCTACCTTGGATCCAGACTAGTGAGGGTCAAGAAGGTTGTTATGGTGGAGAAAGGAAGACACTTGGTAAAAGAGTTTTGGAAAGAAAGGAAAGACGAGAGACAGGTCTGCAGTTGTTGACTCGAGACGGGTTGAGGGTGTGTTTCTTCAGGAGAGGGTTAACTCTTGCCCCCTTCAGAGAGTCCTTCACAGCTTCATAGTGAATCTTCGTCTAAGGAAAATGAAATACAGTACACAATATACTGATTCAGAATGTGTAAAGCCATAACATAGTAAAAAAAACAACATAGATCTTGAAGGGTTCTGAACTACGATCAAGACAATGATCAGAGCGAGCGGCACTCAGTCGGTACATGTGGGCTGTAAACACCGGCGGTGCGCCAACAGTACGGCGCCGTGTGTGTGCGTACCTGAAGACATGACTTTACACAGAAACAGGTGTGATGCAACGGTCGCGAAACCCCTTTTTCCAGACTTCTTTAAACAAGGCAGTGTAGGATTTCTTTATTATGTTTCGCTCTAATACAGATATTCAAGGGTTTTGCATTGAAGCGCCCCCCCCCCACAACCACACTTGCTACAACAGACTCCAGCTCTGATGACACTCAATGAAACGTCTGCACTGTTACTGTGGGGGGCTTATTTTCCTGGCAGTGGTGAATGTCTCAAAACTGTTTCCTGTGAGTTTAAGGGGTTTTATTGTGTGTTTTTGTTCAGATGCCTGAAATAAGGTCTGGTCAACACGAGCTTAATAGATTGTAATGTTTTGTTCTACGACATAAAATAGGTTGATAAATACCCATCTTTGGTAGAGCGGTGCTTAGTACCACGAGACCCCTGGTGCTCCCCCTGTACTGTGATCCCCCCCCCCTGAAGTGGATGGAGTTGGATCTTGTGTTGCTGCTGTTCTCTGCAACCCTGAAAGGTTGAGGAAGTAAACATTGGATATATGGATGGTGTTGTTTCTGCAGGTGTTATTATGTAGCCCTTGTGCCAGGCGCTTGTTTCCAGAGAGCTTGATTAGTTTTTTTACTGCTTTAGTTCTGATGCTTGTGTATCTATGCATGGTTTAATGCTGTTTCTAGTATATGTGTGTGTGTGTGCACCTTTTATTCTGTTCTATTGGTGCTTTTGATTGACCAACTCTGGTGATTGGCAAGTATAAGATGAGAAAGTGAAGTAAATGCAGTAAAAAAACAAAACAGCATTCAATCAAAAAGTAAAGTGTAAAGAAGTAATGATACCAGTAAAAGACAATAGTAATAAGAGTCACATGAATACATCTTTATTTAGAAGTGATACTAACACCAGTGCCACACCGGAAAAAGTAATATTGTGCAAGATATAAAAAAGTAATAAAAAGCTTTACACATAATATGTTGAAGGATAATTCATTGTCATTATGCAACGCAGGGATGCGCAATGAAATCCAGTTGTCGCCCGTTTGTAACACAACAAACAAAACAAAAACAGTAGCTCTTTCCTGAAGAGCATTTTTTTTTTTTATTTGCATCATAAGCAAGAAAAACGTTCCTCTGGGCAGATAATATGGCCGACATCTCGTCATAAAAAATTCGACATAAGGAAAACATCGTCCATCAACTTTCAATACGCACCGGGCATCATGATGTAATCACAGAGTCCTCCTCCTCCTCCTCCTGCGGTCCGCCCGCCAAGTGGGATGCGACCGGGCATCAGACAGCCAGGTGCATGCTGGACAGTGGAGTAGCCTCAGGTCCCAGCTATGTTAGCATAATAATAAGAGTTGCATAACTCGCACTCAGCGCTATTAATGTAAATGCCAGTCAATATCCGCCCCTCCCCCAGCAAATACATCAAAAAGCACTCAAATGGTTCCCATGAAATGCCACTCATGTTCAGTAAAACATGTCAAAGAATGCACGGCAGACACTTTTGCCCCCTTTATAAGGAAAACCCAGGTCCAGCTTTTCATTTCCCAGGCCCAGCTTTTCATTTAATCGCCTGATTAAAAGAAATGAAATAATTGTTTCAATTAGCATTCATCTACTCTGAATTAATGTGGAACGGCTAAATAAAGTACGGTCCTACTTTCTGCTTCCTCACACTCCCGGGACACTATGACTCAACCCTCAGACCACCGTGTTCCGGATGTGACCAGTTCCCCCACAGACCTCGTAAGACAGAGTTGGAGCCTGAGAGGAAGACCACCAACATGAGGAAGCTTGTTATTTTCACCTCACACAGAGAACCAGAGGAGCTTTGGGAACCTCAGTCAATCTCGGCTTGTTATACAATTTGAGAGGCCCTTGATGAACGCATTGAACGCTCCTCTGTCTGGAATGCCTTCAGTTTGATGATTATCCTCACGCAGGAAATTTGTTCAGAATGATCCTAAAATCCGGAACAGAGATATCTACTTTACCTCAATCAATGATTTGCGTTGCATTTTAAGACGATGTGCATTATCAGCGCATCACCTGAAGGCAGAAGTCACGATGCCGCTGAAGCATGTAAAATCACGTCTGTGGTTGAGGTTGGATGAGGCTCCGTGGGTCTCTGCAGCCAGCAGAAGGGGCAGGCTTTCTATTAATTATCTGCAAAGTTTCTCACCTCGATGCAAAGACGGCACTGGATGGCCTATTCAGGTCACTGGCTGGGTGATCAATATTTCTTATTTCGAGGATGAATGGGCTCAAGTGGCTTTTATTCTTTTTTTTTAGACCAAAAGAAATGAAAAGCAGTAAAACGTTATACGAGTCAAAACATGGAGTGAATACATAAGCGAATACCTCTCGTTTTTCTTTTTAATAGCATTCACAAGGAGTGCAAACAATGTTTTAGCTGGCAAGCTAACAGCAACGTCTTCAAGCAACGTAACCTCTCAGGTCGGCTCCGAAAAAGTTAGTCATCATTTTTAATGCGTTTACCTACGAAGTCTTTTTAAATAAAGTCAGACGTCACAGGCAACTACTTTTTTTTTCTAGGTTTTTGGCAACTTAAAAATCAGGTTCAGGTAAAGACCTTCGTTTGTGTTAAAAGAACGACAGATGTGCCGTTACTGACATCCGGAAGTTACGTGACGAACACCTCAACATTGACTTCTCGTTTCACACGGCTCTGTTTCCAACTAGCAGCGGTCGCCCGGGTGATCGACCGGCAGTCGAACCCGGCTTCTTAGACGGAATCGTTGAATTGTCGACTATTCAGGGATACTACTAATGGATATTGGTAAATTTAGGAAGCATTGTCACACGTGATCCTTATTCAAATCTGATATACTCTTGACGTAGCTCGGTGGCCACATGCGAGGGAGTCATGGTTCCCCCTTTCTAAAATTCAAGCACGGACTTCATCCATATTGCCTATGCCGGAGCACCTGTCAGGGAGCTGATGCAACGCTGGCAAGTCTGAAAGCTGAGCCCATCGCTTCTTCCTCACACTTGTCAGAAAAGATATTTATATAATACCGCTTCACACTGCAGCGGGCGGCTGCAGGAAACTCTTTGAGTTAATTTACTTCAGCCCGTGATCCTTTCAGCCTGGTCTTGTGTGCAGCGTTATCATCCTCCTGCTGCATTTGGGTTACACACACACACACTTTTCTTTTTTGCCCGCAAATATTTGCCTTTCGGGGGGATTATGACAAAAATGGGACTGAACCGAACAAGTCGCCCTGTGCAAGAAAGACATGGCATTATCTCAAATTAACCAACTGTCTGGCGTCTGCTTGCGGATGATGAGGGGCCTTAATTAGGACGGCGACAAAGAAATGGTGTGCAACGTCCTCTGCAATTAGCGGCGAGTCCTTTGGTGACTCGACAGTTGCAGAAGAAGACAGATCCATTTTTCTTGATCAAAGGCTGCATCCGCTGCTCGCCCCCGTTGGAAATCTCTGAAGCTGTTTAACAAATGTGTCAGGTTAGTCTGACTTTTAAACAGAGGATTAGTTCTAACGAACAACTCCGATGTCAGATTTGTGAAATTCAAATTAAAAAGGAATTTTGGCTGAGAGCCTGGCTGCGCTTTTAATAGAGAAAGTTGGCAAGCTGCTGTATGATTTTGTGTTTTCAACTCATCCCACAAAAAAAAAAAAAAGGACAGAAACTAACAAAGACCTGTTCCTTATAACGTAAGTGAAGCCACACCTTTGTCACCGGTTGACATGTTCCTTATGTCACCATGAGCCAGCCCTGTCTTCTTTTTTAATGTTCCCATACCATGAAACCGCGATGTGGATGACATTTCCAGAGGAAACCTATTTTGTCGTTTGATTACTTTTGCTTTTAGACGTTGAAGAGTCAGAAGTCTGCATAGGGAGGTGGTCAGGATGGTGGATTGGGGAAAAAATAAAATAAAAATGAGGTTGCTGTTCATGTCTCGTTTGGACTTTTGTTGCGGACACGTAACCAAACATGTCGGAGTTTTGATACCTCAACCTAACCAGGAACTTCTGTTTCCTTTAGTTTCTGTTCCAAAGTCAATGAGAGGAAACCATGATGCTTTTGTACATTTGGTTGGAGACAGGGTTGCATGAGCACATGCGCGGTGGTTTACTAAGTTAGTGTTGAGCTTGTGGACATAGTTTCAGCAGCTGAATAACCAGGTAGAGCTAGAGACCGACGCATTGCCCAAATGTGACTGAATATTGCCTTTGTATTAATCAAATGGCAATGAAACATAGGATTGATAATACGCTATTGTTTTCTAATATGTTTGTCAGTCCTTTGTTTACAGCTAGTGGCCGTTTTAGTTATTCATGCACCTTGTATTGCAATGTATTTTTCTATTACATTTATTTATTATTCATCACTCCAGAAGCAACAAAAAAAGCATCTTTTAAACGTTTTTGATTAATATAACGGTTACAAAGCTGCTGCAAGACAATGTGAGTGTAGTTTCATCAGATTCGTGGTCTGGCAATATATGTCAGGAAACGGTTGACATCACATTAAATATTAGTGACATCAACTAAAACATGGCTCAATACTTGTAGGTGCACAGACTTGTGTGACGTCCCCAATTTCCAGGAAAGAATGCAGACATGAACATGAGATCTCAGATGTGGATAAACACTTTTCAAAATCGGTGTCATTAGGGTTATTTGATTTGACATTGTTTGATGAATCGCATTGGGAAAACATTTCTACGCTCACTTGAGGTGTTTTTTCTTTTTGTTGCCTTTGTGGTAAATAAGTTGATGCTCTATATGGTTTGTGGGAAAGCCTTCACTGAATAGATTCTGACAGAGCGAACGTTTAACTCACAGGAATGCAAGCGCCGTCTTTTCCGATATTTCTGTAACGTGTGAATGCTCGTCTCCGTTTGGCCAATAAAGGTATTTGAAGAACTTTTTTCTTCCATACATGGGTTTTGATGACCAAAGGCGACTTTTGTTTTCCTGGTCACAACCTGTACTTCTTCTCCTACTCTGAACTGGTGTGTTACAGCCATATGTCTGCCAGAACTACATTGTAGCCCAGTTTATTGTTTCCAAACCGATCGATGGAAACGTGCCGAATTCAGCTTTTTGGGTTTTTTTGTGACATTTCGAAGGTTTGATAAACTTGGCTTGAAAATGTATTGGAAACACAGCGAGTGTAGCATCCAAACTACCAGACTGACGAAAACAAAGAACAGAGAAGCTTGGCCAGCAACAAACAAAGCGAGTGTGAATTCATTCTCTGTTGAGGGAGACGTTACTCCAGCACATCTTTGCACTGCAAATAGCGGTTTTATGCTCCATCAATGTTCTGAATGTCTATATGGCTTCTGTAGGATTGAACACATGGACAAATTATTGCATTGTTGCTTTTGATCCGTCTATGGGTTTTGTCGACAGTGGGAAAATCAGCTTCACCCCTCAGATGTCAGTCGTGTGGTATAAATTAAATCAAGATAATTACTTAAATATCTCGACGTTCTTATGAAATGTAAACAAATTTTCCCGCACAGTAAAACGGAGCCATTCCAGCGGAGCGCGAAGCTGTGGCCACACCCACGGGAATTCTCAGCGAGGGTCATGGAGATGGGCGACGTCACCCCCCCCCCCCCCACCGCCTGTCTCCCGTCAGGGATCACCTTTTAGCTCAAGTGTCATCCCGGAGCTGGTCTTTTTTTTGAATGGCACCTGCTAACAGATCCCGCTGTTATCTGCGCTGAGATAACACTGTGAGAGAGGGTGGCAGTATCCTGGGACTCGCCTGTCAACTCCAGTAACATCAGAGGGTCCTGACACCCGTCTGAGGCTCTCTCGCCGTGACAGACCGCCATCCTGTGGGAAAAGCTGAGGCAACTTGATAATCATCTTGGGAAAACATTCAAAAAAATAAGCGGATGAAAACCGACCATCACCTTTTTACTTTTGAGTGGATGTCACCTTCAAAATTAACTCGACATCATCACGTCTCAGAAGTTAATTTTTTAGAACTCCCTGCTCTTTAAAAGGAAACTCACTGTGTCGTTTCCTCTCATTCGAGGGATAAAACAAAAAGGATAAAGAAAAGGACGCAAGGCAAATAGTAGTACTTGAGCAGCTTGTCAGGCTCACCGGTGCTGCACAAACCACTGTAAAGTGAGAGTGATGCTTTACATTTCACAGCCCCGGGGACGGCTGGGTTTGAGACTCGCGCCCACACAGAAGCAGTGGGAATGCATTTTAAATAATACCAAACTGCATTTGTCTTTGTTTATGTATTTAAAGACCAGACAGACAGATAATAACAGAGGCAATACCACTGTGATTAGCAGCCTTTTAGAAACAAAGGCTTACGCTCGTCAACACAGAAAATAATGGACGCATTTGAAATATGTATTCCTTTGTTAAATTGTCCAAAAATTTAACTATTTATGTAAAATCGAATAGGATGATGATCCAACACTCCTGGCTGAAGGTAGATATGTTGCTCCTGACCAAAGTATCTCAAAAACTAATCTGAGATACTTTGTAGATACCATGAAATCTACAGTCCAGTGGATATTCATGCTCCCCAGAGAATTAATCCTAATATCTGTGGTGACCTCTGACCTTTCCTCAAGTACATATGAACACAAAAAGCACCATTTCATAATTGCCATGATTTTTGTTTTTCTGTGCAAATTCACACTCCCCAGAGGATGACCTCTCTATGTTTTGGAACGTACCTCGTGAGCTTTCCTTTAGTGCTACCATTCAGCTGCATTGTCTTTGCACACAAGATATGTTGTAATAGTTAGCAGAATGTCTTAATATTTACTCAATTATGCACATTTATGCTCCCAAGGGGATGAACCCATTTGTTTTTAACAAGCGTTTAGCCTCTTTAAGCTGCACCGTTTATTCCGACTGAACCCAGAATTATTCTATTAAGGGGTGATTCTATACAGCCTCAATACACAATTAACGGGACTTTAATTCATGCTCACTGACACGTTGGTTTTCCTGACCTTTATCATGAGTTAATATCAGTCAATTAATTCCTGACACTAGAGCAAGCATATTGGAGTATACCCAGAGATGAAGTTCATGGGAGTGGGACAACTTTGAGTGGTAAGTAAAGCAAATGACTATTAGTTTGTAATTGTGTGCCACCCAGAAAAGCGAGATGTGAATTCTATTCAGTCAAAAGACATTCTTTAGTGTCAGATGCATTTATTTAGAAATCAGTGACAGCACTTGTGACAGCAGCGTGCCATCGGCCATCAAAATAAGCAGCAGCTGTCATCTTAACTGTCTTTTGGTTCTTACATCACCTGTCTTGGAACAGCTCCTGCTGAATTAAGGGGCATTAATATTGCAGCGATGTGTCTTTAATTTAGCGTGAGTCTTTAATTACGGCACGGGATGGAAATGAGTGAATATGAAATTACATGAGGTTGTTTAAGCTTCCTGAATGCACCGGGCACAGTACTGCACTGTGGGCTTTTGCAGATGATATGCTGAAGCTAATTTGTTCTTGCTGGCATTCATTTCTACAGATAACTAGGCTTCAGAATAGTCCAGTGTGTGATGGGACCGTAGTTATACTGCGATGGGCTCTGGATGGATTTCAATATCTGGCTAAATTAATTCATTGACACTCGACACCCCTGTTAAAATGTAATGTCCATGTTTTGCTCCAAATGGCTCCCACACAAAATGTTTGAACAAGCTTTTTGGAAATAAGTACACTCGATTAATGATCATTTGCCAACAAGCCTCAATGTGGCAGAAAGGATAACTCTGTGGACTTGGCATGGTTTGACCTTTCTAATATAAATGAGCTCACTCATTAATCTAAAAGTGAGCTCATAAACACAAAGATCTCCCCGGAGGCACTTGACCACAATGTTCCTCATTATCTAGTCACCAACTACATGAACATGCACACTATTCCGGTTTTGAGCTTATTCCAAAAAAAGACCATATTCCGAATCATGTATTTTTACACGGCTGATGAAAATGAATATTGCACTGATATTGCTGTTAACATGCCTTGTATCAAATTCAAAACAGTCATATTTGGGACAAAAGCGAGATATCTGCGTGCATGTAAATAACGTCACACAAACGATCTGGCAACAGAACAAGGAGACTGAGACTAAATACACAAGGGAACGAGACACAGGTGATGGGAATGAACAATCAGGGACTGGGCAGACAATCACAGGGACAGGAAGTGCAGGGGAACAGAGGACACGAGAGACAAGGACTTCAAAATAAAACAGGATGTGACAGCTTGCTCACTGGTTAAAGGAAAGGAGCCAAACAGCTGACACGGGACGACATCTCGGGAAGAGACACTTCCTAAAGGGGGCCCCGTGTCATTATCATTGAACTTGCGTGATTCATGCGTTGATGAGCAATAATGTGAATTATTTATGTGACAAGAGACTATTTTTTTTTTAAATCATCCTTTTTTACTAATTTCTTTTCAGGTGAACACAATATTATTTTTATTGCGTACAATTGAGTACAATTGCCACTGATCATCAGCGGCTTGTTACCCATGTACAATTCTGAATGGGAATATGTCAGACATGTCATCTTACCTTCATCAAGAAAGCAAATAAGTGTATTTTCTAAAATGTCGACCCATTTCTTAAAGTGATGATCCAGTGCTCATTTTAGATCGGGGTGAATTCCAAAGAAAATACAAAGATTACACAATAGCTCCATCTTGTTTGAAGATTGTACAAAATAATCCTGATACCACCCTCGAGAATTTCACTGGCACCTGGGACACAAAATGTTCCCAACACTCAACTGTTGCACCAGGTTTCTTCAAAACCTGTTCAGAATGTCTTCATATTCCTTCATACCCCCACCACCACCACCACCACCACCATCTAACTCATCTATGTATTTCCCAAAGGACATTTTGGGGGTTTGTGCTCGAGAATGAAAGCATTTGAAAGGTTGAGGGTGTCAGTCTCTCAGTGGCTGAGAACCTCCTCATTCAGAACAGGTACAGCTTTGGAAGGAATGGAATAGATTCTTTTTTTCAAAGTGAGTCCCACAAAAGTGAATAGAGTTGTTGCAGCAGAACATTATGTATTCAGATGAGATAAGATAATATCTACCAAGGCCAAGGAAGTGTGGTCTGTCACATTTTGGTCTCCAAATGGCATCCTTTATAGTATCTACTCAATTTTGGGTAAGTGGCACTCAGTGTGGCACTTCATTCTCTTTACAAACGCTGGACATTTTGTTAACAAAAGAGACATAGACTTCAATCTGTTGACTGAAAATCGGTGCACTTTTTAAACTGTGATAACAAAGTCACTGAGCTTTGTAATGCAAATGAGGCAACAACAACAAAAACAGCGAGGCTGTTGTTCATCTTCAAAGTTTCTGTTCACAAGTCAGTGTCCTTGTCCTTTCTCTGGAAATAGATCATTTAAATTCAGCGTAGATCTCGCAACGACGTCCGTGTTCTCTTGTCCATCCCTTTTGGGGGCACGAGAGGGCCTTCACAGCCGGGTGGGGTTATGAACCATGATGATGATTAATCACTTTATTAACAATAATAAAGTGATTAATCATTACAAAAACTCACTGACAGACCCCAGCTTTTTTTGTCATTTCAACCCAGACACCAGTTGGCATTGTCGGTATCTGCAAAGCACAGGACACATGAATAAATGTCGACGTTTATGATTCATAAATATGTCTCATATGAGCCTCGTATCACACTTTTAGAAACGCACAGTGCCACATGGTTAACATTGTGAAACAATTGGTTGGGTTATGTCAACAGAACTATTTGCTTATTAAGGAAATATCATGGTTTATGCCAGTAAGGTAATAACCTTATTTTAACGGGCATAACAATGGGGCTTTTGTAAATAAATAAAAAACACCCTCAGTGACTTCTTACAGAATAAACGAAACAACGCTACGTAACAGTCAATAACAAGTCAATGTTATCTTTTGGTTTTAAAGGGGACACGATTAGCGGCTTACTGGTTGAACGTCCTGTGTTTGTTTAACCAAGCCACCAACCCTTGGTGGCCCTTCTATTATAACACATACATTTCAATAAAACATTTTAATATTCATTGTTTGTATCAAAACGTTTATCACCAACACTTTTTTCCTACTAACACCAATTGCAGTCCCCTAAACCTCCCACTATGCTTTGGTTTTAAAGCAGCTCTAACTTAACATGCACAAGTATCGTCTATGTTTTAAGAATGTTACCATGAATAGCAATCTGATGAAAGCAATTTTTTTCCCAAATAAGTGCCTTTAGACTTTTCTTCTTTTTTTGAAAAATATTAAGACCATTAATATTAGGTCACGCTAATTCATTCTAATACGTTTTAGGAACCACAGGTTAATCAGTTAGGAGCCGCTGAGTGAGCAATGGTCAAATTCAAGTAACCATTAATGTGTAAATTTGCCTGATACGGATGGTAAGATAGAGCTCAGCCATAACATTCCTGTTTTCCATACTTCGATAGATGATATCTAGGTGTAGTCTCCCAATGTGAAGATGGAATACTGTTGGACTCCTCTTAGTCTTTAATCTGCTACCAATATAAATGTGCTCTACAAGAGTGGACCATTCAATCCACATTTTGCTTCCTGTTGCATCCCTCTAAATTAGCAATGTAATATTTTAGTTTTGTTTGATTTTGGAAAGAATGCGTTCCATCTCTCTCACCAGCAAGTTTTAAGTTATATACTGCTGTTATTCCAAAGTCCCGGTAGTTTGAAAAATGTCCCATTGGACAAAGGACCCTTTATCTGAAGTAAACTCTCACTTAATGCTCATGAGCATTTCTGTATCTTATAGCTTTCAAACACATCTCACTGTCTTCGTGCAGTAAATAAACCTTGCGCCGCTTTCATCACATGACCCAAGTGAGGACCTTGAGTCATCTGAGGACAAGCGGTTGTATATAAAGGGAGATGTAGCCGGCCCCTCTCACCCTGGACACAAGCTGTTGGAGTTCCTTCCCTCTGGCTGGAGGCTGCGGTCCATCAGGACCAAGACCTCCAGCCACTAGAACAGTTTGTTTCCAGCTGCAGTCGGGTTCATCCACAAAGCCCCAGACCCCCACTGACTGAGTCTGACACCAACATCTCCAGGACAATTTTCAAACACCCTTGCGCATCTCTTCTTTTCTTATTCAAATACACTTGCCACTTTTATTTTTTCATACATACACTTGTTCTAAAGTACTGTTATCTGTTTGTTGTTTAACATATTTATCTTTTATAAATGTTTGATTTTTATAATATTTTCATATTTGTTATTGTTTTATTCTATGTCTATTGTTACTCACCTTTCACCGAGTCAAATTCCGAGTCAAAGTCTAAACGAGGTCTGAATGTGTGTGCGTGTGTGTGCGTGTGTGTGTGTGTGTGTGTGCGTGTTGGCAGCGGGAGAGAGACGTGTTAATTTAATGATGCCTTCAAGCTGTTTAATGTCACACATCTGCCCCCAGCCTGTGCTATAACAGTGAAATGTGTAGCTGACAAACATAGTTTCACTGAGATTCATAACTAATTTAGACGACAAACACCTGTTGCTGAATACCAATAACGGAGCTGCTCCGTCCTGTTTTTTAATCCAATTTACCAGGCGGAAGTTGTTTATAATACTGTTCTGAAATGGCTGCTGAATATAAATATCCAATTTCTTTCTCATTTGGAAAAAGTGTTGCGGCTGTTTTATGTAAACATCATACATACACTGCCTCTTTTTTCCTTTTTATTTTGTGTGTTACTTTTTACCTTTTTAATGTTACAAGTCAGACTGAATGGGGGTGGGGGGGGGGGCGGGGTTATGGGCTGTGACATGCAACAAACATCCCACGGTCTGAATCGAACTCTGGACTTTACAGTCATGCAGCATGTGCGGTCTCTCCATTTGGCTCCCAAGTCTGACAGGCTGCATTAAGCTCGTTGACGTCAGTGGCCCACACCAGTAACTACTGACATAAGAAATGAGTACAACAACACTGTCATAAAGTTTCATGGAGTTGGGTCTAAGAACTCAAGGCCTCTGTACTACTCGTGTGGGTTCCACCACTTCTTGTAGAAATGAAGGAGAGGCGTGTCTCACTCAGTCTGGTTGTACCCTTAGAGTTTCCTTAGCCCGGGGCTAACGGTAACACTTTGCGACGTGGAATGTGGGATACTCCTAAACAAAACCTGGGGCTAAGTAATCTCCACTCCAGAGCTGGGGTTGTTCAATGACATCCCAACAAGTTGTGCTCTGGCCTGCAGGTAACAAGAAGAAGCTATAGGTTCTCTGTCGCCTTGGGTCAAAGTCAGCCTACGGCTAACGAATCCAAATGTGGAAATCCCATCACGACACTGTTACCGTTGCTACTTTCTCTTTTTTGTACAGCACGCTCTCCCAAGCTGAGCTCTCAGCAAGAATACATGTTCCCACATTACTGGGAATTATATGCTGATTTCTCCTCCTTTTAGTGTTATCGGTAGTTGCATGTTAAGTGCAAAGAGCCTATAAAAATGGACGGACCAAAGCAATCCAAATGACATAGTGTGTGGTCTCAAAAGATAATGAGCGCTGGGTTAGCATTAGCGATGGAAAGAATGGGATTGTAATGACGCATTAGTATGCGTGTTTTCGGCTGCTAACCACTTCCATGTACTTTTCCAGATGACAAAAGACATTTCTACCTCTATAATCAGAGAATTCAGTGTTTTGCTCTCCGTTGTGCGTAACTTGATCATCAGAAAAGCCTATTATTCTATAATACAGAGACGCTTAGCATTAATGTAGAATGCAAGAAAACCCATGTTAATACAATAATGTATCATTTGTTCACTTAAATTTGAAGAAAGCATTTTATAAAAATGTGTAAACTGTCGAGATATGCATTTATTTATTTCTATAGCACATTTTATACAAGGGGCCTGGACTCACTGTACTTCAAAATTAGGAAAATAGGCAAATAATGAAGGTTAGGTTTGCTTTCGGAAGAAGGAAGTTGTAGCCGACATTAGTTCAAGGTGACATTACTTCATTAGTTCAAGGCGCCATAAGATGCTTGATAACTTTACTAAGTATAGTGATAAGACGTTAAATTGATGATCCGTCCGGTGTACGTTCAGTGAGCAGGTCAACAGTGTGTAGTTCACTGCACTGAATATGAACGCTGCTTGTCAGTGTGTTGGCAACACGGCACTAAGTGAGAGCAGAGTGGTCACACCCACCAGCAAAGGAAGACAGGGTTTTATTGCTCATATCAGAAATAGTTTTTTTCGCTTGGATTGCTGAATGGAACTGGAGGGAATGTTGTGTACAAGGACCAACCGTCTCCATTGTTTCATCTACTGTGTACAAAATGGCTCGGATTGCAAAAAAAAACCACCTATTGACCTCAAAGTTGAGAACTAATTGATGAATTGTGCACAAAGAATTCATAGAGATGCTGATAATATTTGGAGTGCACTGAGCCGTTTCAAGAGGCCGCTGTATGCTATGTGTTGGGAGTGGTTATACAATTTGTCTCTTTTAATGAACAACTTACAGTTTGTTTGTTTCTTTGCGATTGCTAATGCAAAACAGCTCATACATCCTACACAAGTAAGCATTGCATTCAAAACTACCTAAAGACTTTTCAAAGTCAAACTTTTGCACACACTTCAACTACACACTAATTGTGCTCCATCAAATGCAGTTTCATAATAATAATAATTATGTAGGTAGAGAATTCTGCAGAGAGAGAGACGGTTCAACAGAAAGATATACAAACAGAACCTTTTTCATTTTTCTCCAGAATAGCAATAGCTTCCCTGGATATAGTGATATGTATTTTCTATTTTCTGGACAGAAAAAAACACATGATCACCTGGTTCAAGGTTCTGATTTGATAAACCAAACCGGTTTACCTGCAGTAATCAATCGGGACATTTCGGAATAACATTCACATTTTACTGGTGATATGATTAGTAGGTATTAAAAAAATAAAATAACGACGAGAAAATATTGGCATTGAATGAGAAACACACACAGCTTGCAGCTACATACCTTACCTTACATGCATGGACAGATTATGAAAATTGGGAGCCTGAACACAGACGTGCAAAAGGTCCCCCCTCCTACATAGGAACAAGACCCCCATATTAAAACAGACACAATGTTAAAGTTGAAATGTTTTGTGTGTCTTTGTACTCATTTTGCAGATCTTTGTGTATTTTTTTCTGTCCTTTATCTGTTTTTGGTCATTTAGCATCTCTGTAATCCATGTGCATTTCTTTGTGTCTTTTTGTGATTGTTTTGCATCTTTTGGTAGTTGTTTTGCATCTATTTATGGCAGCTTTATATCTCACTGTTATTGTTTTGCATTTCTTTTTAGTGGTTTTGTTTCCCTCTGAGGGCCCTTGTGTGTCTCTCTCTGTAGTTGTTCAGTATTTATTTGTAGTTGTATAGCATCTCTCTGTAGATATTTGGTGTCTAGTCATTTGATTGAGTTTCCACCAAATAGATGTGAACAGCCGCTAGGCCTGTTCAATAATCCATCCACGCACACATATCCCACTGCCCAATATCCACATGATCGTACACTGGTGACAGCAGGGCGTTTTCATCTGATTCTTGTTGATTTTAATCCGTGTTGAAATACACGAGAGATCTTAAACGGATTTCACAAACACCTTTCCAAAGTAGGTCATCGGTGTGCTTCATGTAGATCGGATGAGTTTCCAAACTCTTTTTTTCAATTTTATTATCAATTAACAATGGTAGAATGTTGTAGCTTTGATTTGATGTGTCTGCATGCAAATGTGTGTGCGCTCACCTTCTTGCCTGGTGATACCAGCCAGAAAAAACTATTCATTTTCTCCTGCTGGCATGAAAGGACATTTTTTGATTTTATTTCCTTTTATTTGAGTTCAGAGGATCGGGAATGGGGTTGAAGTGAAGGGAAGTGAGTTGGAAATGAAACCCTATTTGCAATGAAGTGAATTATATTAAACTGTGAGTAGTCAGGTAAAGGTGATACATTCTAAGAGAGATGAAATAATTTCAGCACAAAATATTCCATTGCGGAGCGAATAACTGCATCATGTCCATCCGTTTTGCAACCCTCTTGATATTTGCTCCGATATAATACACTTGAGCATATTAGCTTCTTATTTTTTATTTCTTTCCACCTCCCGCGACCGGATTTACACTGCAGTGCCGCTGGAAAAAGCCAACACCACCACATCCTGCATACAATCCAGAGGATGCCAACACCCACAGTCTGTCTTCAGCCTTGTTGATTTGGCCTGAGGTTCATCAGGAAAGGGAAAGGCATCTGCTTTTTCATGCGCACAATTTAAATCCCTCCAATATAAGCCGGATTTCTTTCTCATTTCGGTCCCACAGGATTCATCTCTGTATTGATTTCCAACTGCGGTTTAGGAATGGATTAGCGGTCTGCTGTTGGTCATAAATTAAACACGAGGTCATTGATTTCAGGTGGTCTGCAGCTCGTTCAGTGTCACGGGCGATGTACGGCGTTGGGACCGTACATCGCCCCCGTCCCCCCCCCCCGTCCCCGTCCCCGTCTCTGACCTGGGACACGAGCCATCATACAGAGAGACTAATAGAAATGGACTTCACCTGCTCTCGGTGAGGATTCATTACGACAATTTGGGTCACAGAGTTGAACAATAAAATCAATTAAAATTAAAAATAGATTGGTAGCAACATTTAGATTGTGGTGGACTTGTGGATGCAATGATAGTATTACATTATAGAAGAAATGGTGTACAATTTTGAATTGTAACCCTGAGAATGTAATGCCCATGCCGTTTCAATCCAGACTGAAAGTAAAACATCCATTCAAATGTTCAGCTAACTTGTGTTCTCAATGTCTTACATTGACGTTTCAGCTAGTGTTTCATCTCCCTTTCTCTGAGGGGATTATACTACAAAAGCAGGAAATGTCCCAGGAAGGTGAAAGCCTTGATCTGTCACTCGGACAAAAGCTGCCGCAAATCAAGTGACAGGACAAAGGAATAAGACTCAAACGCTTAAATAGATCCTCCAATCTGTGAAAGCATAACACAAAGGTTATATTCGCATGAATTTACAAGGTGCTGCTACGTAGGGCTGTACAGAATGTAATATGTATTTTACATTCAAAGCTTCTCTTATGGTTTTTGGAAGAAGTCTGTCGTCATATTTTACGACGTCATCGCCGTTAATATAAAGAGAAAAAGTGGATTGTTTGTATTATTATGGTTATATAAATGGAACTTATTGTAATGGTAAATGGATCTGTACTTTTACAGCACTTTTCTAGTCCTCCGACCACTCAAAGCACTTTCACACTACATGACATCATTCACACCCATTCATACGCTGATGGGAGGAGCCACGTGCCCATCAGGACTAACGAACATTCACACATCGCAGACACAGCTGCCTCCGTGCCGCAGCCGACGTTGCCTCCCGCTGTCGCCTCCGTGCCGCAGCAGACGCCGGTTCCCAGTGTCCTGTCGCCACTCCGACCGACCCCTGCTCCCCGTGTCCCAGTGTCCAGATCGCCGCTCCTGCCGACCCCTGCTCCCAGTGTCCTGATCGGCGCTCCTGCCGACCCCTGCTCCCAGTGTCCTGATCGGCGCTCCTGCCGACCCCTGCTCCCTTTGTCCTGATCGGCGCTCCTGCCGACCCCTGCTCCCAGTGTCCTTATCGGTGGACACTGCTCCCAGTGTCCTGATCGGTGGACACTGCTCCCAGTGTCCTGATCGGCGCTCCTGCCGACCCCTGCTCCCAGTGTCCTGATCGGCGCTCCTGCCGACCCCTGCTCCCAGTGTCCTGATTGGCGCTCCTGCCGACCCCTGCTCCCTTTGTCCTGATCGGCGCTCCTGCCGACCCCTGCTCCCAGTGTCCTGATCGGCGCTCCTGCCGACCCCTGCTCCCTTTGTCCTGATCGGCGCTCCTGCCGACCCCTGCTCCCATTGTCCTGATCGGTGGACACTGCTCCCAGTGTCCTGATCGGCGCTCCTGCCGACCCCTGCTCCCAGTGTCCTTATCGGTGGACACTGCTCCCAGTGTCCTGATCGGTGGACACTGCTCCCTTTGTCCTGATCGGCGCTCCTGCCGACCCCTGCTCCCAGTGTCCTTATCGGTGGACACTGCTCCCAGTGTCCTGATCGGTGGACACTGCTCCCAGTGTCCTGATCGGCGCTCCTCCCGACCCCTGCTCCCAGTGTCCTGATCGGCGCTCGTGCCGACCCCTGCTCCCAGTGTCCTGTCGGTGGACACTGCTCCCAGTGTCCTGATCGGCGCTCCTCCCGACCCCTGCTCCCAGTGTCCTGATCGGCGCTCGTGCCGACCCCTGCTCCCAGTGTCCTGTCGGTGGACACTGCTCCCAGTGTCCTGATCGGCGCTCCCAGTGTCCTGTCGGTGCTCCGACCGATCCCCCCGGAGCACTTCCGTCCGCCTAATGAACGACCTGCGGCCCCCGGTCTGGATTTTTTTGTCATGTTTCCCGTTTTATTTTGAAGTCCTTGTCTCTCGTGTCCTCTTCATGCTATCGTTTCAAATAAAATGTGATCTCATCCGACAGTGCACAAACAGGGCCACGCTGACACAATACCCATATCACACTAATATAAGAGATCAATTCAGTCAGTGGAGATCATGAAAATCTGGTTACACGTGAATAATGTCAGCTATCCGTTGTGTTATTGGAGCAATAAACTCCACCGTAATTGATATTGATCAAGAAATCCAGACACTTTATCGGATTTTAAAACAATTCAATGAGATGAGAGCAGAGTTGATGAAGAACTTTCGGTTTATTGGTTTATTGACCCAATAAGATGTTCGTCTGCAGTATGTTTCTGTTTCAGACTTGAATGTATCAGCCATTACAGATAGAAATGGACTCAGAAGATTGAGAAGTACAGAGAGTATGCAGTTGTTCTTTTACATCACATAACGATACCGCAAGGCTTCTGCCACTGTAGCTCCAGAACTGGAAAAAGCACCAAAACAATATCACACGCTACCTGCTTGACATTTTTTCTTTTGTTAACATTCCCATCCACCTTTTGACAGACAGTCAAACATGTGTTACGTCTCTAATAAAGAAATAAAACTTGAGACGTGAAGGGCTTCCTCGGCGCTCCGGGGGAGGCGATCACACTGTCCTTGTTTTCCTCCCAAGATGTCAGAGACATAATGGAACATCCATCAGCACTTCGCCTGGTCATTCGGGCTCCCTCTCGCCTGTCAAATTCTCCTCCTCTCACAACTCCCCGTCATGGACGGACATGCTGGGGCTTCTTTCATAAACAAGTTGCTCCTTTTGAAGAATTTGACACGGCTTCGCTTTTCACGCCTTTCATCCTTGCCAGTGATCTGCCGAGTAGCTCAAAGGATTATTGAAATAACATATTCTGCTCTAATTACCGAGATCCCTTCTATGGAATTTAAAGCATCCGGACAATTCCCTCAAAAAAAGGGATGGTGACGGTGGAGTGCAAGAAAAGTATGTGTGCATGCGTATGTAAGTTTAAATACTGTACACTGTACATACGTGCTACCAAATATGTAGCTACTGTTTACAACTATACCTTTTCTTTCTAATGCCACCCTTAAAGTTAGCATTGTGTCTTTGTAGACAGATCTAGACATAGCGATTACAATGTTCAGCTCCTCTTCTAACGTCTGCCGAAGCCACGAGAGCGTTCCCCTTAATTCTTAGTTGTGAAGGTCCATTTTCCTTCCGTGGCCAAGGCACGACCCGCACTACCCTGCCTCTGGTTGGCTTACCCTGACATTCTTACCCAGATAAATTTGACTCCTCACGCCGAAACTTAACCAACCCAACGGGAACAAGTAATGGTGGGTCATGCCTTCCCTAATAGGAAAAAAAGATAAAGCTCCTATGATACATTCTGCATAATAATTAGCCATGTGCGTCCGTTTGCTGCATGGAGAATGTGTGTTTTCAGAGTAATTTTGGAACAATGTGTGTTTTTTTAATCAGGCTGTCGAACATGGACAGGGAAAATGACCATTTTGGAGGCGCATTGACATCATACGAGCAACACTCCATCTGTAGAACATGACACAGACATGTAGAAGAGTAAAACAAATTTACTTGTAACTCAACACTTTTTTTTCCGTTTCAAAATAAATATTCTGTGGACAGAATCCCTTCATTTAACCAACTTTAATTCTGAAATATCTGCAGGGCATTGAACGGCTCCATGAATACAAGTAATGTTTAATAGGGCATTTTTTAATTTTAACTTGACAAATAAGCACAGGCTTCTTGACCCTTTTCTGCCTGAAACAAATAGAAATGAATGTATGTGAATGATATTGCATGACTGTCTGTCTCTTACGTCCAGTCGCCTCTGCTCTGTAACCCTAAATGATAAGTGGCTAAATGGATGGATGCTGAATAGATTACATAGAATTCAATACGCAAGCGATATACATTAGACGTATGGGCAAAATGTGCACAACCTCATCTGAAACACTGGTCTAATGATGTACAGTAAGTGGTGGTCATGAGTGAAGTGTGCACAGCTGTTGCAGTCGGCACATAATTCCTCATCTGTGAGCGTTCCGACGTCTTTAATTCAATGTCAGTCGAGGTGGAGGGGGCGTTATGGTGCGGTGGGATGCAGGAGGTTTGAGAGGCAGGTTTTCATACCGGGCTTCTAATCAGGGTGTGATTTACACCCGGGAGGCCGGGTGAAAGCAATTGCGTTACTGGTAGTAGAAAAAAAAACCCAACAGGATTTAGAAACACTGCCTCAAGGACCACATTTATTTATTTTTGTTCCACATTTTGACGCGTCACAGTACACAGGTGCGAAAGATAACATTTATGGTAATGAGTTCCGTTTAGCTGCTTCATTTCCAGGCTGCAGTTATTGTGAAGATTGGCTCGCCGCCATGGCTTTCTGAGACCATTGAATAGAGCCTCGTTAGTGTCATTAATTTACACCTGTGCTTTTTCTACCAAGTCAAAATGTGTGCTGGCTAAAAGGCCTAGCGCTTGTCACACTGGGAGTTGCTATAATTGATGTTTGAGTGTGAATTGTTTTTTTAATTTTTTTAAATTCATTTTTCTAATTACTTTTACCTTACTGGGACTTTATTACGTGATCTTTATTTTTAAAAAGAATGCATTCTCAATTACAAGTAAAATCATTCAAACTTTTTCTTTGTTACCGTGAGGAACTTTTTAACTGGTTATGAAATAGTTTCAATTTATTGCTGATTCCTCAATATGACCTACATAGAGTTAACAAGAGAAAATATATATAGTTATTCTTAACGCTTGTCATCAGTGCCACCAGGTCCTACACAAAATCTGATGAAATTATGCAGGTTCACCTGAAACTCTTTCATCACAGGGAAGGGAGGCCCGGGAGGACCAGAACCAGGACTGGAGCACTTGCAGACTCTGCTGCAGTAAAATGAGAGTTTTTCCCAAGGGACTCTGTCGCTTGGAAAACAATACCCTCCAAAATCACCAGAAAATGAAAGTACTATGAGCAAAATGTACCCCAAGAAACAAGTAAAAGTACTTTTTTTTTAGCAGCCAAATGGCCCTCATAATTGGATTCTACATTAAAAAAGCGTGTTGATCGTTGGACCGCTTGTGTGTTATGAGAGGTGTTCAACAAGATGATTTAAAAAAGAAAGTTGGACAGAAATGACACTTCTGTTCGCTTCCTGTATTTATATGTATGTGATCCGATGTGTGTGTGTGTGTGTGTGTGTGTGTGTGTGGATGGATTATGAGAACATTTTAGTCCCATGCTTCATGTGAGTCATATCATATATATGCTGAATCTGTTCCCATTGTGCTTTTCCCCCATTTTGATTTTAGCTTTTCCACCATTCTTTTTATATTCAGCAAAGAAGGAAGATGTTAATGCACCTATTATTATTTTTCTCTCGCATATATGGCCAATCATATTATGTGCACATTATTGCCATTTTAAAGTTGACATAACTCTTCCATTGAATACGTCCTTGTAGCTGATTTAGTTTTCGCCGATTGCCAGAAACACCAGCACCATTTGATATATGAGCTGTACACAATCAGTCCGGGATGAAGCAGAACGGACCGTGTCAGAGCTTCTAGAATGTTCAGTGGGGGGTTGCCTTGACAACCACTTACTGTGCCAAGGAATTGGAACATTCCCCCCTCCAACAGCATTGTTTGCTGTTTTCCTCATTCTCACCTCCTGGCTCATCAGAGATCTTAGGCAGTCCTGGAATTGTCTCATCTCCATGCGTGACACTTGGCCCAGGAGCCAAGCACTCTCTGAGAAAATTGGCCCCTTTTTTCCCCGACTGGGGTGCTGGCTGGTGATTCGAGTTCGCTCTCCATCTCGAGTGCCTCAGTTATTTCACTTCTGGGCCAGTATGCAAGCACCAAATCACCTCCCCGCGCTATTTCGGTGGAGTTCATCTGACACGGTGAGCTGGCGAAATGACTCAAGTTTAAGAGCTCGTCTAAAGTATGAAGGGATGGGGGTCAACGCTTCAGATGTCCCGTTTAAGGGCCCCATTTACTCCATTCCGGCTGGAATACAGTGTTTCATATCCTCTTTCTGTTGAGGAGCGGTGCAACATGTTTATCCTGGAGTGTGTTTCATATCTCAGGTGCAATTTTAAAAAGGGGGACGAGGTTTTTATGAGACCAAACGAGCTGATAGAGCCAGGTATTACGATATTAAATATACAAGTACTCCAGTTGTCTCCATAGTCAATCAGCCAGCAGCATTATGCCTTCTGAATGTTAATTATTTGCTACTTACTTCCTCTCAGTGATTGCACGAGGAAGAGGAATGAATAGTTAAGAGACTATTCCACTTACGGGAAGACCGTGATGGTATTACCATTCAGGACTTCTGGACCTTTTCCGGTCTACGATGCTACTGCATGTAGAATCTCAGATTACTGGCAAAACATCCATGAACACACTTTGTCCACATGTGCCACATGTCTTTGGACTGTAGGAGGAACCCGGAGGGAACCCACGCGGCCACGGGGAGAACGTACAAACTCCAGATCGAACCCGGGCCCCTCTTGCTGTGAGGTGACATTACTAGCTACGACACCAGCAAAAGTTATTTTATTTTGAAGCAGGAAAATCTGAAAGTGTTGGGTGTCTCCCGATGCCGGCGAGATCTGATATCGGAGCGTCCAGACTTGGACAGTTGATGTGTCCTGGCCTGATCGGAGGACAAAGGTCACACTCAAAGAGAAGTGTGATCACGGCCCTGGTTAGCGTCCACAACGAGCTGATCTGAGATGTGCAGGGCTCATCCAAACACCCGCATGTGGTCTGGTGATGTTGTTGCTCGCCCATGATGCTGGAATTGAAGATAGGGGCGGCGACAAGGGTAGAACTATACTGATCCCTTGCATGATTCCACCGCTTTGATTCCCATCGTGCCGAATTCCGACGGAAGAAACACAGCGTCTGTCGTATCAACGTATCCTCATACGCACGATATCTAAAGTTACTACTCGTTTCTTCATGGGTTTTCCTACAAGTCCAGCGACAAGTGTGACTTTTCGCGCGTAAGTCTTTTCATGGTGAACAGTCCCAGGAAGCAACTTAGTTTTGGAAAAGATCATCATTCGGGTTCATTGAACTACGGACGTGCCGTTAATAACTGTGGTCCGTGACGACATCGACTTCTTGTTTCACACGAGGAACGAAGCGGAGTCTCCTGGCTGAGAAGTCGTTGTTTCTTGGACCCGCACACTCTGCGTTCTTTTGTGGTCTTCATAATTCCTCGTTCAAGATCGTGTGGAAAACATACAACATGGTTCAATGAGGTAGCTAATTACGGTGGGTTATTTTTCGTAGCTAAAGCTGCGAATGCGCCGGCCTTCTCGTATGTATTGCCTGGGGCCGGTTTGAGCCACACTACCAAATCGTGGTTTAATAGCCTCCTTCAATTTGCACTTCCCCATGCCGTTGCTTGCTGTCCGTGTATTTTTGGTGCGTGACTTTAATACGAGAGGCATTTGGTAAATCATTTAAAAGAGAGATGCTTCCAATTATTTTGAGACTGCAAAACAAAATGACATGCAGCGTATCCAGGGACAACCAGGTGGTGCCTGTTCTGCTTTGAGCTGCGATCACTTTGTATCACTCGTTCTGACTGCACATTTTCCATGAAATTCCAGGTTCATTATCAGCCTCCATGCCTCTTATGTATGGATGATAGGTATGGCAGACTGCACAGGCAGTGGAAAATAGTTATTTTTATCACATCAGCAGGTAACCTTTAAATCTGCCGAGCAGCAAAGAGTGTACGTCAAGAGCGTGGGTCGTTAGTAATATAGGTGCTCCATATATATATATGTGTATATATGAATATATATATAAATATATATATATATTTTATTTTTCATGGATGATCTCTAGAACACAGCCATGTGTGTCTTTATAGCAGTGCATGCATAAATAACTGGAAATCCTCATTGTAAGGGCTTGGTGTAGGAAGGAATTTATCATATAGGATACAGTTGGAGAGATATGAAAACTCTGTGGCCATTCAACCCCATTATCATTTACAGAAAGTGAACCCCAACCCTTCTAATAAAACTGGAGGTGGACGTGGGTCGTATCAATCAGACATCGGGAAAACAAACCAGTGGCTCACAATAGGTCGCAGTAAAATATTTTAATAAAATGTGAATTAATTAAATGGATACACTGAAGATTGCCTTCATGGTTTTCGCAATATGCCTCATTTTATTTGGTATTGAGGCCTTTTGGTACAGCATTTCGTCATTCAACCTCCAGAACCAGCCATGGCCTTGATTTTAACTAGGACCTCTGAGGATTATTCCCCGATGGCGACTATATGACCTTGATAACATTATTAACATTTTAATTGGCTCAAACGAGTAGTAAGAGAATACTCCAGGTAGACACAACTACAATACGTGGCATAAATCAGAGGGCTAACATATGCCTGCCATATGCAATAGGATCTTTAGTCAAACCATCGGCATCTCTAGGGCTGACGCTGGGAGACAATACACAATGAAAGGGGAAAGAGAGTGAAACAAAAGGAAGCATAATTTAACCCCTCTATGCGTCCTTATGTTAAATATATGGTAAAGAAAAGTTTGCATTGGACACAAATTGCGTGCTGCAGATTTATGAATGTATATCCTGGCGTGGAGAAAAAACACACTTCAAAAATCAGTGTTTCAGGGAGATAATTTCAGTAGACATATGAAAGTGTGCAATCCTCTGTGTATGTCTGTAAAATCACTGGTGCTTATGTTGTAAAATCACATTTGCATATTGGAAACTGTGAAAGAAATGTTGAGGGACTTCTTTTAGATCGTATATAGTAACACATATTTCACAACACTCAAAATCACTCGCCCATTTGACTTGATATACAGTGAGGTCATCACCTGATGTTGATGGTGGCGGCCCCTCTCCATCCATCCATCCACCAGATGCCCCTCAGACTTCCCTTCCTTTCCCCATCACCTGACTGCCCCACTCAGCCACACACCTGTTCCCACTTCCCTCGCCCAGCTCCTCACCTGCATCTCATCCCTCATCCCTCTTCACACCAGACAAAGATCCTTTTTAATCCTGCCAATTCATCGAAGTCTCCATGCGGTTTCTGGTCATTGCTCTCAGGCCTCCGGTTCCCCGTTACCTGCCTGTCTTTTGCCAGTTCCCAGTCTGCCGTCCTTGTTTTTCACCTTCATTTGTTCAGGGAAGTGTCACTTAGTGGCACCACGAGCACACGGTTACAAACAGATTTATTTTGATGGTATTGGTGGGTTTTATTGTTTTTGATCTATGGTACTTGTTTTAGCAGGTTTAAAACGCTTACCTTTATGTCTGGCTTTGTTGGCCTTGAGCTTTCTGTTTTATTGCCTCGCCTTTGCTGCTTTCTCTGACAAAACACGATGTAAACTCTGTCTTTAAAAGTGCAATACAAATAAAGTTATTGTTGTTAATATTACTCCTCCTGGAAGCTGCCTAGTACAACCAGCTCCACTGGAGCGGTTGGGTTTAAGGGCCTTGCTCAATGGCACCTCAGTGGTGGTAATAAATGGGATGTTAGCGCTGTTTTTTTTTATTACTTTCAACCATATTCTATCCTGTCTGAGGATTGAACCGACAGCATCATGGTCACCTTGTGAGCTATATTTTTTGGGAGAGGTTTTCTGGGCACGTCCAACTGCAAAGAGGCCCCCGTTGTGGATCATACATCTTGTCTGGCCTGGGGACGCCTCGAGGGTTCCCCAGTAAGAGCTGAAAAGCAAGGGGAGAGGGACGTAGTGTAATAGCCTGCTGCCCCCCCCCCCCCACCCCGGGACCCAGAGGAAGATGATGGATGCACGGTTGGATGGTTGGCCATAGGGCCGGCATGTACCTACACATTCTCACTTCCAACTCATCAAATACCTACACTTGGTCAGTAGATCTACGCTTCAAACGCTCCAGCTGTCAGTTTCAGACATGGCAGGGACTGCGCGTCAGTTTCCACAGTTTTTTTTTTTTTTTTTTTTTTAAATAAGCCTTCGGCTTCACAGACATAGGGGTCAACGTGCAACGTACAACCTCGTTCATTCTACTCATATGGATGACGCCAATTTTGCTGCGCATCACTTTTGGCTGCATGATGTCCTCATTCACACATCACTCCACAGTTTTTGCAAAAAGTGAACTGCCTTTTTTTCACTGACACATTAATCAACCGCACTGTATGAATAGGCATGTCCCCCGAATGTTTTTAAATTGGATGCGATGATTTCCTGTTGTTAAGCTCTCACCCATTACAGGTTCTCGGCGTGCGCCGACACTCGAGGTAATTCCTCACTTTAACTAAACTGGGAGAGCAGTTGACGAAGATTTGCTCCGACTTCTGTGAGAATGACTGCAAAACGAGTTCCGGCAGAATCGCTGTTTAATGTGACGGCGACGTGCCGAATGCTGATACAATAATGAACTACCCCCCCCTCCTCCACAGTGAACACAAATAGTGCAGCGCCTTGGCATAACGCTGAATGACACACATAGGATTAAAAGTCATCCAGCGCCTGCACCCCAACTCCCTGTGTCACACTAACTTTAATTCCAGAGCGAAACTTACCGCTGTGTGAAAGTTTCCGCTTTGTTTCTAGTCTCCGTTGCTCCCTTCAACCCCTCCCGTCTTTCCTGTCTCCAGTGTTCAAGGATAGCCCACCCCACCCCACCCTCTATATATGACTGCCAAGTTTAACTCTGCCAGGCTCATTTGAAAGTCAAATGTGCGCTTTCACTCCCCCCCCCCCCACCCACCGCACTTAAAGCGCGTCACGGCGGGTTGAAAACACTTAATCAAGCCGCCGCCACAGTGCGGCAATCAGAGATAACAGGTCGGGACTATATGGGTCATCCCGGGCTCCGCTCTGAGCGTACCGAGGGCCACCAGATGCACACTAATGAGGTGGACTCTCCCCCCATCACTGTTGTCAAGGCTATGTGGTTCCTGTCAGGTCTCCCGACATGGCAGTTATCATAAGACGCCATGGGCGGAGCAGAAAAGAAGCGATGGTAGCAAGAGGTATAATATTTAATGTTCAGTTACTGCATGACCCGTCAGGCTTCGCGTGTCACCTAATAATAATCTAGTTCTACCTTTTTGTTGTATTTCATCTATGTTGTCATCTGCTGAGAAAAGTGCCCGTGTAGCTGCAGTCTTTGGAGAGAGAAATAGAAGAACGGTTTCTATAATCATCTTCCCCGTCACACGGTGTGGTCTTTGTAATCGTCTACTTTAGTCTGCCCTCTTTCTGGTTAACGCCCCCTACGTATGACACTCGGAACCACTAGATGTTCCTGCAGCCTCTCAGACCAAGACCTACGGGGGTTTCCATGTAATCGGTGGCCTTTCGGCTAGCCTGCTAGCTACCTAAATGTAGTTTACACAACACTGGATAACAATTATACGTGCATTCTTAAGTCCATCACTCCCCAGGTTTTAGAACTGATGAGCATCCATTCCATTAAATGTCCACACGGACTCGTCGGGTGGTGGTTCTTGACGTTTAGTTCTCTTCACCACGTGGAGCACCAGGCTGCAGCAAATGACCCGTGCGTGTATGAATGCATATGCAGACAAAACGTTGTGCATGTAAAACCATATAAATACTTGTATTCATTACCTAGTTATGGTCACACCGATATAACATCCCATAAAAAAATAAGTCATTATACTCATATTTGCTTTTGTAATTTATGTGTTATTCATGGCTGGTATTTGTCAGGAGATTTTTACTTAATTTCAGGTGAAATCATCTTTTCTTTCCCTTCAAAATGAAATGACCGGCGTTGGTCTTGTTAAAATGTAATAACTGAAATCACAATAACTTAATGGTTTGGCCCATCCCTTGATGCATCGTGTGTGTGTAGCGGCTGCAAAAGTGGAGAATAGAAAAGTTTCCAAATTGATTTGAAGCTGGTCAAAAAGTTAGGGCAAGTCTTCTTTCTTCTGGAAGGATCGGATGTACTTTTTAAAGTTGGAGGTCCGTACAAGTGATGAGAACAACGGCGCGTCTGAATGGGTCGCTGTGATTTCTCCTTCCGGGGCTGTTTCAAGGAGGACCGGTTCTCCACCCCAGCGTACCTCGCCTCCCATTTGTTAAACACCGTGGGACATCCATTAGGGTGTGTAGCCTGCACGGGGAGGCGTGGCGGCTTTTGAGGGCATGTCCCAGGGGCCAGCTGTGCTCAGAAGGAAGGCGGCGAGTATAATGGAAGGAAAGGTGTTGCACGCCATCCCTTCTTCTGCCAATACGAAAGCTCTGTGTGTCATCTTTGAGCAATTCTTTTTCTTTCTTTCTTTCTGACCACTTGACATTTCCTCCCCATCCATAGTTTTCTCCACATCTCTAAATCATTTTCATATAACACAACTTTATTGCTCGCAGCAAAGATCCAAGAGACTGACTCACCCCCGTGATCTATGGTGATCATAACAGGACGAACAGACAAAGGGGAAAGACACAAACAGGGTTTAAATACACAGGGAAAGGTGCAGGTGATTAGACACAGGAGGAAACAATCAGGGACAGGAAGTGCAGGCAGACAATCACAGGGACAGGAAGTTCAGGGAAACAGAGGACACGAGAGACGGGGACTACAAAATAAAACAGGAAACACAAAACAAACTACAGATCCTGACAAGGATCCATTCCTCTACATTCTTTTCAAATGTAAAGATCCCCCGGTCACTGTAATCATCTCCTTTACTCCCGTTCTCGTCTAGGAGAGATTCATTCCATCATATTCTACGCAGCTACATATTCACTTGTGTTTCAAATTTAAAAAAAAGATAACCAAGAACTGCGGAAGGAAAAAATCTTTATTAAATATTTTTTAAAAGTAAGGTAGTGGGTAAAAATAAAAAAAACACACCATGCCCATGTCAGGTTACAGACCGCCGAGCGTGTGAAGTGTGACAGGAACACAATAACATACAAATAGCCGTGAAAGGTTTTTGGTGAGTGTGTAAAAGTGGGAGAAGGAAACAGGATTACCAGGGACCAGGGCTTAACTCGAGTCTCCAGGTAAGCATCTGGAGGGATTACACATTTATTTGGGGGTTGTGTGCCCTAAATGTTAAAATACGTCAACAAATAAACAAACAAACAAAGCAACAAGCCTGGATGGGAGGAATCCGCTCTCAACCATAACTTGGCGAACAGCGCAGCCGGTGCCTCTGCATTGTAAATACATGCAGGGCATCTTTTTGGTTCATAAATTCCAATGACAAGCGTAGTTTTTAAATGGAAAAAAAACCCAATCATATAGAGCTTTCAAACTTGACATAAACATTCTCCGGGGGTCATTTTCTTCACTAGCAGCAAGTAAACTTGGACCAAAGCTGTTCAAAAGCAATAAAAAGTAGTGTTTTGTGTGTCGCAGACTACTGGGACCCATCAGTCTCAGACTTTTATGAATATATTCACGTGAACCTCTCGTGGTTACGGTGATTCACACTTTTTGGAAAACATGATCCACAACAGCTTTAGTTTGTACTCTTATTTCTGCTTGTTTGTCTTTTGAATTGCACGCAATGGTGAGATAATTGTATGTATTTATGTATGTATGACTATGGATTATCACAGGACCAACTGAACCAAACGCTGACTACAGCGGAGTACGTCTTAAGCCGGTAGGAGGAGAGCTAGTTAGCCATTAGCATCCAGTAAAACGGACTGCTTTGGTTCAGTTGCACTGCACTATTACTATCCACAAAGAGGGAGAGGGAGATCTCCTTTGCTTAACTCGTAAATATTGTTCAAAGGTTATTTAGTGACAATGATGAAAATATGAAAGGGTGATGCTTTCAAGATGGCCTAATGAGAACCCGCATCAACCTAAACAGGCAAGCAAATGATGCCGTGCACATCATCATATCCGATGCAGAACATATTTGTGAGAAAAGGGGCTATATTTTCGCCTCTTTTCTGCAAAAGGTTGAGATTTGCATATAAATTGACCATTTTATTTCCACCCACTGCAGCCCTTGCAGCCTTTATTTAATTTGCGGTCGTGTTAATGAGTTCTGCTAGTACGGCACAATGTGGGACTACTTATACAGTATATTTGAATGCAGATAGTCAGTTTGGGTACCGGCCTCATTTCTATGATTCAAACTTCAGCAAAACCCGCCGGTTTTTAGATGTTGTCAGATTTCTGATTGGAAGAGTAGAATTTATGTTCCCTCAAATATGCCATAAATGATGCATACAATTGCTCCAAATCCATTTGCCTGATGAGGTCTTGTGTTTACGGTGTGTGTGGGGGGGGGGGGATGCAAACAATTATGCTGTTCTACTTCCGAATGAGGTAACCGTGACCCAATGAACTTTGGATTTAAGTGTCCTATTTGTTCTTCTTTTTATCTATACTTTGATAGTGTATAGATAAATAGAAGATAAATACATTTACAGGAAATGACATTCCCGGTAGCTACTCGACTCTTCCTGGATGCACCGTCCGATTTAAACGGTTATCATGTAGGAGACGGATAGCCACAGTAAGCCGACTCCCGTGGTGAACGCTCACCTTGCTGGGAGGCGTCAGTCATGGTGTTTTATAATTTCATCAATTATTAAGTAAGGCCTCTCGAAGCAAATATGCCGCAGATGTTGAAACGCTCACAACCTTTAGTGATGTCGAAGGCCTCTGGGACACGACATGCAACAAACCGAGCCGCCGCATTTAACAGCAGAGAACATTCCTGTTGTGCTTATGCAATTATTTTTCTTGGGTTGCTGTCAACGGTCCTCCTCAGCTCAGCGTGATAAACTATAATCACGTTGCATTCACTCGCGCTGTAAACATGAATCACGAAGCACTCGGGGACCGGTGGTCAAGCCCAAAGGCGGATTTCCATCGCCGACGCTTTCAAGTACACACCATGACTCGGGTAATAAATCCTTGAGATGGCGATGGGGGGGGGTCAAGTTGGTTCCCCCGATAGTGTTTGTTCAAATCACAGCCACGACAGATTTACTCACACATGTGATGGTGGGAGAAGACAAGTGGCATTGCTTGCATAGACACATCCATTAAAAATAAATTACTCACAGCATTAGTCCCCATGTGATGGTGTTTTTTTTGCCTCTAGGTTCGGTGGCCCTAACTTTCTAAACTATGATTCAAACCCCTCTAGTGTCAGCTTCTGGGGACGACGAGTCATATTCTGCTCATCACATGCAATAGCGTCTGCCAAAATAAACTTCCGTGTTCACAGGAAGCGCACTAAGAGCTCGTTATCAGCATGAACCAAGAGATATGCAATATGACACCTCGTTAGTGGTTCATGTATAACCGTGATCATCTACCTTGTATAGCTATTGTTCAATTTACCTCAGACCGCTAGCAAACAATTTAAAAAACAACGTACGCAGTGTATTGAAGTGTGCATCGTGCTGTACAGTGAGCCTCTCTTTCTGCGAACATCTTCATGCATTTGATTGGAAAATGCCCCTTCACTCTGCGTCCTCCATCTCCCCAGCCTCCTCCTGTATTAGCATGTTCATCATACTTGTGATTTGAGGGTTTAATACGTGATAATTGGTTGTTTATCTGTGGAGGGGGGGGGGGGGGGGGGGGGGGGTCTGTGAGCTCACGGACAGTCTGTGACAAACATGCTCTGATTTAATCCAGAGGGTGTCATGAGCCGACTAGACTGCCATACTGAAAAGCCCACCCTGCAAAAAAGGGTCCAAACGTGTAGAAAAGCACACACACACACACACACACACACACACACACACACACACACACACACACACAGAATGCTCTTAGTGTCTTGACAGGGAAAAAACAGAGCAAAATGAGGGAGGAAGAGGACATAATATGCAGAGTAACATTAAATGAGGATACATACAATTCTTATTAGATATATAATATATTGTTATAGTAGGACAGATAATTGGCCTCCCCAGACCTATGCAGTGCTCAGGGTCTCTCTTTGTAAATGTTTTCTATCAATGGGTTCACCATTATAGTAGCTGAGACTGATGATATATTTTGCCTTTTTTGCAATACTGGACCAATGAGGTCACCAGAGTCAGCAGGCTTCCTACTCTGGGGACCATGAATGTCTGTAAAAAGGTTCCACAGCCGTCCATCTAATAGTGGTTGAATATAACGGTCTGAAACAAAGTGGTATATTGAGCGCCATCCAGCTGTGGATGACGTATTACAGCGGTTCCAACCAGATTTTGTGAGACCCTTTGGTCCCCTTTGGGGGGTCAAGCTCCAACAGAAGGAATGGGTGTAAATTCATCTGGAGCATTTTGATAGTAAAATGAAGAAGCTAGAACCAGAACGTTGTGCTCTTGTAAACAATGTTGTGCCCAAGTCAACAATTAAGTCATGAAACACTTCATTTGTCTGGATATAATTGGTGATGACAGGGCAAAAGGTCCCACCCACAAAGCATGGTTAAGGAGTGGGGGGTCCCCTGTTGACAGTACCTGGTACTAGCGTCGGGACCAGCTAGTACCAGGTACATGACGCGCTGTAAAGCTCCCGGCTACCTTCACCCCGGGCCTTTCTAATCCGACCTGGAACTAGTCATGATGGCACAGCGAAGGAAATGAGCCTGGAGGAGGGCCAGCCCGTGGGGGGAGGGGGGAGAAGATGAGGGGGTCCTTCCATGAGCCACCGAGCTGAATATCGGATCACTTTGATTTAAATTAAATTAGCTACACAATGGATGATTATAATTGGATAAAGGTACAACATGCTAGAAGCCATAGACGTTTATGTAACAAAAAGGTGTCCCCATATTATATGATGATTATTATTTTCAAAGCTTGAAATAGCTGAGAGGAAAGATCTTTGCAAACGCATTGTACAAAGTAGTAACATTGGTGTTGAAAGGGATTTGGAGGATCCTTGAAATTAATGCAATGTTGCTGTGAAGGTCTTTTCTGAAAGATTCAATGTCCTTGTTGATATTTCTTTCATCATAAAATAGCTCCCAAGTTCCTCGGCTCGACCCGTTTACTGTATCAGCACTTCACATCCTGAGAAAAAGCTTATTATCAATACTGAGTTTCATCACAAGGTTTCATAAGGATTTGACGTCCTTGCTCTTTTCATTTCAACCAAACATCATACCACAAGTCAGAACAATTTAAATACATCTGTGTTGTGAATATTGGAGGCATAATGTTTCTATTAATGATTTTTTTAAATCGTATTTTTTTGTTGTCTTTGAACGCCATCATTCATTCCTGGTTAGGCAAAGTTAAGATAAAGCATTTCAAATTTAAGATACATTTTTAATAACTAAAACAAATTGTTGCAATGGATTTAGGATGGAAACCAAATAAGAGGGATAAACCAGACTGTGTACATTTGTATATACATGTGTCTGTGTGCAAGGATTGGACATGACTGTATATGCATTGACAGGTCAAGATCCATATACCCAAATAATGAGGACATACATATGGAGTATTTCAAAATGTATTGACTAACCTGATTAATCTGTCTGTAGTCTGTCACTGTCAAAGAAAAGGTTCACTTAGACGTGAAATAACTTTGCAAACAATCTTTTCTATCATAACGTGTCAGTACAGGAAGGTAAAAGATCTATAATACACAACTGCATTATTTAAAATGACCAACCAACCATAGCCACAACAAAAGAGATTGCCAATTAATTTTATGATTACTTTGTGAATGTTTGCTCTGATTTAAGAAATTATATTGTGGACCCAATAATAAAAGGAGCATATGGATAATGAAATTATTCATATAAATTCTAACCCGATCTTTCTGATGAGAATGGAAGAGAAGGAACTAATTGACGTGATATCTAATTTGTAAGAATAATGAAATCAATCAACGGTGGTGATGAAACTGAAGAAATATCCACATCAACAAAATATAAGGAATACCGTGGAGGGGTAATAATATATTTTAAAAAGCCATCTGACGGTATTGAGGAAACTTGAAATAAATGGTTAGACAATGATAATAAAGATCAGCTTGGTGCAAATATTTTCCAATGAAAGTAGCCAGCAGTATTAGCTCCAAAAGTCTCTAAAAAGGGACATGAAATATTGAAAAATATAGTACGAAATGAAAAAATTTACAATAACTTAGAAAATATAATGTGCGTCATTAGTTTGTAACACTTTCTATAGGGCAATGCTTCATGAGAATCAAAACACAGTATAAACCATTTGAACATGACTTAAAAATAAATTGATCACAATACCTTATGATTGCTTTTGCAAGAATCAGTGTATTATAATTCCCATAGTCAAAGTTACTTTACGTGGTAATTGAACATCATACGTTAATACATAATATATATTACAAATGAATTATTAAGGACTCATAGATGATTAATGAGATAATTTATAAAGTGTTATTAAATAATTCACAAAATGATGTGCCAACAAACTAAGAAACATACTCACCACTCGTGCCACTGACGAGCATCGCCTCCCATCACCGGGTCGGCCTTCATTCTGGTCCCTTTCGACTTAGTTGTGTCATTTATAAATGCTTTATAAGGCATAGATAGTCCTCACTTTAGAGGAGGTCACACACTAACGACTAGTACCTGAATTAATCATAAAAAGTACATGTTAACATATCTGTAAAAAAAATGCATGAATAATTGACAAATCATTAACTAACACTTTATAAACGATCTAATTAATCATATATAAGTCCATAATTGGTTTGTAATAGATATTACTTAATTTACAAATGGGGGATACATCATTTATAAAGTATGAAAACTCAATCATGAAACGCATAATAGTCAAGCATATTAATCAAGAATAAAACATGTATAACTGTTTATTAATTGCATACTAATGAGTGTTAATGTCGAAACAATGCTTTATAAATGAATTAAATGTTTACTCCTACTTAACTAATGCTAAATAGCGTATAGTTCTTGTAAAGTGTTAACTATTTCTTTCATAATGTGTCTACTATTTGCAACCATCCAAAAGAATACGATCCATGCCTTCATCCAGCCTTGATCTTTGCCAAAAAGCAGCTTGATGTGGAGGGGAGGGCCACCAGAGCGACCATCTACAGCCTAATAATGCTGATGCAGCAGATTTAGTCTCTCAAGCACTAAAAGAGCAGCTGAAGAATGTCGAGTATGAATATGTATTTTTTTAGGCAGAAATAACAGGTTTCCCGTCATGAATAACGTGCAGAGCTTCTTAATGTCAGCAGGCGGATGACATAACGAGCTGTCACTCACTTTTAGTGGAGTTTCAAACTTCCCCTGTTTTATTTTTATAGTTTTGTAATGGAATGATTATTTTTTTCTTTTCCTTTTTCTTTTTACGTGTGTGTTCGAGTTGGATAAGTTGAAAACGCTGGTAAACAAAAAGATGCAGATTGGAGACGTGAGAAATGTGACAGGCAGACGGAGTACAAAGCACTATTTATGAAGCAAAAAGCATGTCTCATCTCACAGCCGTATGTGTCAGATTTGTTTGATTTTAATGACGCTGCAGAATCAGTGGGCTGGGGAGACTGAAATGCATTCAAATTAGCTATGTGGAACTCTTTCCTGCTAATATCTAATATTTAAAAAGGACCACGTCTGACTCTGAAGGGGCGGAACAGGATGAACCACGACGGATGCTCAGCTGGGGTCCGATTGGAATGGAATCAGTTGCTCTTTAACACTGATATTCACTTACACCAGTTTAACACTGTCTATTTATCTTCATAAAGCGGCAACTCCTGGCAATGATTCCCATGACGTAATGAGGCTTCATAAAAAAGCATTCGCCTTCAATATAATGTTCCCCGGGACGATGTAAATATGTATTGTGCATCCTCTGGCTGCCAAAGATCACACGGCAGTGGCTTTGTTGCATGATGTTATTGATATGACATCTATATGACATCTATTGCTTCCGTCCATCCGGGGAGAGGGATCCTCCTCTGTTGCTCTCCTGAAGGTTTCTTCCCTTTTTTCCCTGTCAAAGGTTATTTTTGGGGAGTTTTTCCTGATTCGATGTGAGGTCCTGGGTCAGGGATGTCGTATGTGTACAGATTGTAAAGCTCGCTGAGGCAAATTTGTAATTTGTGATATTGGGCTATACAAAATAAACTGAATTGAATATGTTATCCTCCCGGTTTTAGTGTTTGGATTCAGCCGCGCAGCCATCGGCCTCCATTCCTCATCAATTCACAGCCGCTCTGTTGGGAGACACGAGACACAAATCTTAAAGCATCAAAGACAACGGCTGTGAGAAATCGATTCCACGAATGACGGACTTAATTATGGTAAGAATTGTACTAATAAAGAAAGAAACTGACAATTGACTGAGCCGGGACGCTATAAATACCCAGGTGCATAAATACCATGCAATGATGTGTGCGGCTAATGAATGCATTAGGCAATGTATACATAGTGTCATTTAACACAAGCAGTAAATTGCTACTACAGTACAACTGTGACTACAAGTAATAGAAACATGACAGCCGTTATGTTTTTGTGTGAAAAAGCAACACGACTGCAATTATTGTTAAAGCTAATTTAATTAAAAATATGTAATTATTAGTGTACGCACATAGCAGACTTTCCATCCAGGCCCTGCAGAGCAGAACACAAGCGCTTTAAAATGTTTGTTCTTTACTCAACAAATGTTCAGTTTTGAGTGTTTGTAACAGCAGTGATTACATAGTGTCAGAAATGCTACAAAACATGGTCAATACAGTAAAACTGTGGGACTGTGCACAGTTACACACTTCAAATCAAATCTCATGAGACTTGTTTCTTCAGCGTCCTGCCTCTCATCTACACTTGTGTCTCCCCCCCTCCATCCTCTCTTCTTCCTCCTGTTTCATGGATTGTGGAAATCTGGATCGTGGTCCATGCCTACTACGAATTATTCATACATTTCTGTCATATTCATTGAATGTGTTGTAACTCTGTAATGCTGTTCCTCTACATGACATCTGTTGCTTCTGTCCATCCGGGGAGACGGATCCTCCTCTGTTGTTTTCCTGAAGGTTTATTGACTTTTTTCAATGTGAAAGAGTTTTTTCTGTTTATTTGGGAGTTGTTCCTGATCCGATGTGAGGTCAGTGAGGGACAGGGATGTCGTATGTGTAAAGATTGTAATTTGCAAATTTTGGGCTATACAAAATAAACTGAATTGAATGGTCCTCACTGCAGTCTGACATATACCTCTCATTCAAAACTATTAGTAATGCTCATAATGACTACATATGCTGTGGTATCTTCATCCAGGTGGCAACCTCTGCTTCTGAAAAGTGAAGCCAATGTGGAAGTGCTTAAAACTTGCATTATTTCTAATGGCCAGCAGGGGGCGACTCCTGGTTGTTCAAAGAAGTCTACGAGAAAATACATTTCCACTTGGGACTCAATTGATAGTTTTAAGTCTTATCAATACAGCATGATGTTCATTTAGTAAATGAGTCAAATAGAGTCAAATAGACCATAAAGCAGAGAATTGCTTTGGGGCGGGGCTATCTTGTGATTGACAGGTCACTACCGCTAACAGAGTAGTGTTGTTACGTAACTTCCACATTCAGCTGTTATGATGTGTGGTGTGGAGGACCCAAGCGCACGCAGCAGTTTTCAAAATTAAAGTGAGGACTTCTCCTAACATGCCAAGGGAAACGGCAAAGAAAACAACGACCAGCTTGTCCAGCGAATCCAGAAGCCTCCTTTCCTTCGCTGGAGTCGGGAGGGCAACACGACCGAACTCTCTACCTGGGCACGAACGGGATCGACATGAACGAGGTGTTCCAACACACGCCAGGGAACCCCGTGGTCCTTCAATCAGCTGGCAGCACTCAATGGAACCAACCCCAGCTGAGCCAAAGGAGAGGGGCGTGGCAGTGGGCGGAAACCGGGGGCGGAGACTAGGCTGACAAAAGCAAAAGATTAAGCACATGGTCCACGATAACAAAACAGACAGTAGGGGAGCACACACTAAGAGCAGGGATCCTAACATCAGCATCTCTACGCCACTTGTGTTCACTGATCTCGAGACTTCAAAACCACAGTCGACAAGCCAATGGGGGACGTCACGACAACTGCGACCATTTCTTATGTACAGTCTATGCCTTCATCATAACACTCAAATCTGTATTCCTGCTTTTTTTTTTTGGGTGGGGGAACCAAAAATGTCGCTTTTAATCCAGGGCAATTTGGAACAAATGCAACATCAATAAGAGTTGCCTTTTTATGCGTCTGTTTCCGTCCCAGCCAACACCAATTCAAAGTGTGCGTCCGCCCTTGACACAACAAAGCCTTCGTGTGCATGTGTTCCCGTTTCACTCCCTCCGTTCCGTCCGCGGGACAGGAACCAGCACATCGGATGCATTTGAGCCCCCTTTCCTCGGGCGCCTGTCTGACGTTTGCCTGGTGCTTTTTCACGCTCGGCCTCTTTCATAGCAGTTCTGCCCGGTGGGAGAGAAGGAGGCGGCTGCTTCAAGGTAAACAAAGGCACACTCCCGTTTACGAGCCGAGTCGAGGCAGTGCATGGAGGATGAGACGGAAGCAGCACATTTCAACCATATTTGGGCCCAGATGTTAAAGGGGAACTCCTTTTCATTCAGTTATTAACCTTGCAACTATAAAGGGGTAGAAGCAAATAAATTGTGTTCAGCATGAAAACTGTGGTCGAGGTCGAAGCAATCGTCCGCCCAGTCTCAGATCAGCAGCTTTGTAATCAAGCCGTTACGAAAGGATTACAAAACAATATTAATAATCGATTACTCAAATTATAGCTAGAAGTCGAGATGAAAACCGAATTATCCTCGGGAATGGTTCAAGGTCTGTCGACACTGAGGATCAGAATCAGCCATCAAGTATGTGGCGCTCATAAAACACTTGTGTTTTCACAGGTCTCGTGGAATGAAAGTAAACCAGTAATTATTAGGTCATTAAGTCCGTTTCTATTGGAAAGAAAGCTTGATGTTTGAGTATGTCGTCGAGGTGTGGTAGTGCTGCAAAAAGTAATGTGAAAAGAATATGAAGGTGCTACTCTCAACAGTAGAGAAAGTGGAATATTGATTGAGCTCCATAATCTGAGTCTAATTAGCAATGTCGTAGTAAATTGAAAAATATATATATATATAAAAAATATATATATTGTGTGTATATATATATATATATATATATATATATATATATATATATATATATATATATATATATGGGCCTCTGTGGCTTCTTCCAACACAAGTGACAATGTGTAAGTATGTTGACATCTTGTAGTATGGAATCGAAAAGAGGCATACAAATGCATCCTTCAAATGTCAATTATCATTTGAGTTTTATTTACATAAATACATTTTATTTGGGAGGTAAAGGACCGGGTGTTTTGTTTTTTTCCGATTCCACACATGCGAAGGTCTATTTCCTGCACATCCACCACGCTGTGGTCTGGATCACCAGGCGGGACAGATGCCAGTCTGTCTTCCTCCCAGGACTCTTCTACACCACCAGATTCAGGAAGCATCCCCGGAGACCCTTCACACCCTGAACCCAACATGTTGAAGCACATCCAGCCTGCAGGTCGATACAGAACAATCTGCTCCACGGGGAGCAGTTTCTTCCCTGGCAGGCCGTCACTCTGGAGAACACGAGTCACACACTGTCAATCACGCATTTCATATGGACGCCTTTTTGTTCACTTGTGTACTTGACGGTCCTGTATATAATATAGTCCTAATCTGTCCAGCATCGTTGTCCTTATCACAAGTTGTCATTTATATTTCTGCACATTGCGAGAGATGAGAAATTAATTTTTTAAAAAAGAATAAAATTCCCTGTATTGGAGCGACATAGTTGGCCATCAAAGACGATTCTGATCCTGAGTGTCGACGGACCTCGACCCATTCCAGAGGATATTTTGCCCCTCCCGGTTTTCATCTTGACTCGTAATTGATTATTAATAAAGATATTTCTCTACAATTTTTTGGGGGGAATCCTTTTGTAACTGTTTGATCTTTTCAGCCCACAGACAGTGAATATCTGGGTGGACGACTGCTTCGACCTAGACCACAATTTTCATGCTGAATACAATTTCCTCCTCCTCTATATAGTAAAAAGGTTATTAAGTGAATGAAGAAAAAAGTAGTAAAAACTGGTGCTCAGTTTTATAAGTCACGACATCCTTCGTCCCCACCGACCCTTCTCATCATCACACCATCAATAAAGCAATTTCTGGGCCCAGGCAAAGTAATTCCCAAGAGCCCCTAAAGGTTGGAGGCAGAGAAACGGATAGGCGTCCTCCTGGCAGACAGGTTGCACATATTTTATTGAGATATATTACATGACTGCTGGAGTTGAATGACTTACAGAATTACTGTCAACATCAGAAGATATGACAAAACAGAAATAAATAAAGGAAAACAATCGCGTTAAAATCCAATTTGCAGGGGGGTGCAAGTGCCTGCAAAGTCTACGGCAAAAAACGGCACGTGTTCGACGAGTGATCGCAGAAACATGCCGTTCTCGGCGGATTAAAGGTGGTTTGGGGGGGGGGAAAGAAATTGTGCAACGAAATCAAAGCGATCGTGTGCTGCAAGTAAAAGAGCAAGGACAAAACGAAAAATAATGGACTCCCCGGCATCGCCAGAGGCCCGCTACTGAGTGCAGTGCCCGCTGAGCCGGCGTCATGGCGACACCTGCACGGCTCGGCTAATGCGATCACGATCGGAAATGTTCCTCTCCGGCCGCGCTACACATCCCGCTTAGCGGTTGTTGTTCTTTCTTTTTCTCTTAAGAACAGCTTATCCACAGTGTGAATAGGTAATTAAATTGCTGGTAATTATGTATTGATCTGGAGCTTAAATGTTGTCGAGGGTTGGCTGTTTAATCGGCAGGGGCTGTCAGTCACTCGCGCTGTTTATGAGGGGGGGGGGGGGGGGGGGAGACAGCATTATCGTAATGGCTCTTATCATCTTCTAGTGTATTTTTTTTTTCTTCTTCTTTTTCTTTCCTCTAATCCCTTGTTGGTCTCCAGAAAAACAAATGATGGGATTGTACATGTCTCTGTGTTTTCTCTTGATGAACTTTTAACATGCAGACATTATTAATGACGGGCATAACAAGCAAGACAAATGGCTCGGTGCTAGTGGTACTGGTGGTGGTGGATGGGTCAGGAGCTACGTACGAAGGTCCTCGAGCTGCGTTCACTCCAAAAGAAAGTTATTATTATTAAAAAAATGAATTCACCTCAACCTAACCAATCGTTTCACAGCATTCGAAACGTGTGCGTTTCTACGAGTGTGATACTAGGCTGATATGGAACCTATTTGTGTAAAGTATTTTTTCATTTACAAACGTGCACTTTTCAACGTATCCTGTGGTTTGCAGGAAGGTACAAAGCCAAAATGTGTTTTCAGTCAACTGGGTTGTTTTTGGATCATTAATAATTCTTTGTGTTTTTCCGAGCTTCTACATACTTCCTCACACATGCGGGTCAGGTCCGAATGTGTTGGCCCGTTTGTTAACACCGGCTGTGGTGCTTCCCCTGCCTTTCCCCCAGTGCATGCTGGGATGGAGATGGATTCTAGAGGGTAGGAGCTCCGGATTAGGAATTGTTCCTGTCCAGATTTGCATTCCTTTGGTGAGCCAAAAAACATTGTTTGCAGTCCAGCGGAATTTCAGATCTGTTCTTCCATCTAGACTGATGCATGTGAAGGTGGCTCAATGGGGCGGTGCTTAGTGTTAGTGTTGCTTAGGGAAAAATGACCTGTCAAGTGACAATAAGTGGAGAATGTAGGTTTCAGGTTTCAGTACCCCAAAAAGTGAAGGGAGAGTCGGTGGGATCACAAACCGGAGACGAGTGTGCTATTAAAAAAATGTAGGGAATATATATTTATTCAGTGCCTTCTGAGTGGGCATGAACGTGCCAGTTTATTATATAGTGGCTCCAGATGTGATGGTATTATAGCATTAAATTATTATTCTTCTGGTTGATGGCTTAGGAGATGAGCTAATGAATGCTAGTAAAACAATGGACAATGTAGAGTGGGAGACTTGAGGTCGGGTGGATGGCTGAACGAAGCATCAAACAAAGGAGACCTCAGTTCATTTATAGTTTACTGCCAACCGTCAAGCTTGATTTCGCTCACCGGTGACCTCAATTTTTCCCCAACCGTAAACCTGGATTAATAAATATTTATTTTATAATGGCAATGAATCAAATGCCTCGGTGTAATTTGAATGTGGTGAAGTTATCAACCTCCATCAACCAGTTCCTCTTCGTGTTTCCTTACAGTTTCGATTGACTCTAAGCGTGCCCATTGACCGTCAGGACTTGTCGGATGACAGCCAGGTGACACGAGGTGCACCGTAATTGGTCGCTGTACATCATACAGGTTTTATTTTTTTAGGGTGATTTGTCTGACACAATAATTCCATCGGCTGAGGAGCCGAAATGTACAAATTGTGACGTGGTCCCTATTACTTCCTTAACGTGCACAGACATTTTGGGGGGCAGGTGCTCAAACCCAAAAAAAGGGCACCCATCGCCAACATTATTATTATTATTTTCAACTTATATATTTATTTTTGTTAACAAACTAACTGAAATGATCGAATTGAAAAACGGAAAAAACAAGGCCATATTGTATAACCAAATGGAATCAAAAAATATTCTCACTTAAAACGTATCAAGCTAGCATAGTTTAGCTGCTAT